>NC_043700.1:60883966-60982688 GCF_006229205.1 Suricata suricatta
AGAACTAACTCCAGTCTCTGATCCATTTAGGTCAAGCAGTCAAGCGTACACATTTTCAAGTAGGGGAAGCAGGGTCCCAAAGGCCACACAGCACTTCTGGCTGGATGGACCCCAACATTGAGTTACATATTGAGTAACAAAAGTTTAAGGATTCTTTATATATACAAATTTTTTATGCAATATGTAGCTTGTATATTCTCTTGCTTTCTAAAAGCAAAAGGTTTTAATTTGTGTAAAGTCTAATTCACCAACAATTTATTATAAGATCTGTCCTTTTTGTGTCTCATCTAGAAAATTGTGTCCTTGTTTGAGGTCTTAAAGGTCTTCTATTCTATTTTCATGGTTTTACAGTTTAGCTTTTTATTTTGAATAATGCATTTTAAGTGATTTTTAATATGTAGGGTAAGGATTGAGATTATTTTCTTTCCTATGGATATTCATTCATTCCAGCACCATGTCTTTGAAAGATGTTTCTTTCCTCATTGGGTTATCTTGACTCCATTGTCATAAATCAGTTGATCTTTTTTGTGAATCTATTTCTGGACCCTCTATGAATTTGTGTGTATGAATGAATTTGTATGTATTTTATAGTTCGGGTGTTATTGTAAATGGATTTTTAAAAATTTTATCTTTAAGTAGACCAATCTTTTCTAAGGACACTTGTCATCATCCTTATCTCCTAATCAGAATCTTCACTGATTCCTTATCAAATAATGTAGAATACTACTTACCCTAACACTGAAGTCCTATCATTGTGTAAAATCTTTCTTTCCAGATTTATCACTGGCATCCTGTGTTTCCAGTGAAGTTAATGACCCACTGCTCCAAAAGTATACTCCAGGCTTGCATTAGACTATGGTCAAGGATAGGGTATGAGAATACAGTAGACATGAAGATCGATAAGTAGTAAAGGACTCTGATAGAGAAGGAAGACTCAGAGGGGCACGTGGGTAGCTAAGTTGGTTAAGTGTCTGACTCTAGATTTCAGTTCAGGTCATGATCTCATAGTTTGTGGGTTCGAGCCCCACTTTGGGCTCCATGTTGACAGTGTGGAGACTGCTTAGGATTCTCTCTCTCGCTCGCTCTCTCTCTGCCTATTCCCAACTCACACATCCTCTTGCTCTCTCTCTCTGTCTCTCAAAAATAAACTTTAAAAAACTTAAAAATAAAGAAGAAAGACTCAGAGAGTAAGCAAATTCTGTGTGGTTTTAGAGGTGAAACTAAAATTGGTGCTGGAAGCCACAGAGAAATTGACTTCAGTGTGATACTGAGATGATACAGTTAGATGATTTGGTCAGAGAAATAGGGATGCTCTCAGGAGACCATGAATTCTGTTACTAGCCAAACACGGGCTAGATAATCACCTGCTGAGAATGTTCTAAATGGAATAATAATCGTGTCAGGTGAGGGCTAGGCCAGGTCTCCTTTATAAAGTTCCCCTGACCTTGAGATTGTGTAAATACAATCTCTAAGTGTGTTACTTTATTTAGTCATTAAATATTATTTTACAGCCAAAAAAGTATCCTTCAGCTTCTGGCCCATTTCTATTCCCTAGAGCCAGTTTAATATTTTATTTTATACTAAATTCTTCAATGTGTTACTTATGAACTACTGCTGAAATTGGTAGAGGCTTTTTAAAAATTGCAGCAGCATTTCCCATCTGAAACTCCAGAATCATTCTTTATAAGGTATCATTAATGTATTACCAAATAAGAGAAGCCATTTATAAATGATTACGCATGATTATTCTTTGTCACATCCATAAATTATATATCAGTCTCTCCTAGTGGAGTGGATCTAAACTGGTCAGGGCAGCGGGAGGCAACAGCTTCAGCATCTTTCAAAACAATAATTAATTTTCAAAATGCCAAGGCCAATTGGCAGTAGTTAACATTGCCCCCAGAGCATAATCATGGCCTAGATGCCATAGAGACAAGTTGTCTTGGGTTGCCTATAAATGGATTCTCAGGAAACCTAATTTGAAATTACTGCCTTTAATTATACTGCTGATATAAATAACTTTGATAAAATTAGTACAGCTGGCCTCTTGTTTGTTTTTCCCACTTAAATGCACTGTACAATGTAATCATCTGAAATAAACATCCATTACAAAGAATGCTTCATTTCAAAGAACATATTATTCTGCTCATCCAGCCAATTGTTATTTTTTCCTCCCCAGTCGCATTTCAATCTTGCACCTATTAAAGGGATGAACAAATTATCAAGCTCTCATAATGTACCAACTAGTGAATTAAAACAATTCATTGCTGCTGAATAGGGCCATGCATTTAAAAGAATTTAATTCATTTTTATCTTCAATTACTATGTTTTCTTTTTAAACGACCCTGCCAGCTTAAAACTTGTTGAAAGACATAGTCTTCTCCATGCAATATAGTTATGTTACTTCCTAAATAGAAACCCCTCTCTTCAAAAGAAAACAGAAGATACAGCTTTCATTTGATATGCTTTTTAACTTCAAAGTCCAAGGAAAAGGTCTCAAAAATTATATAAAACCTTGGCTTCAGTTCATTTATTTTGTTAGAGAGCAGAATTGCCTCTTATACAGAGAAGAATGGAGCCCTTTCTCTTGGTTCACTGTGATATGATTGTCATCTCTATCTCTACTGCAATCAGGACAGGATTTACCAAGGTCAATTCAACTCAGTCCAACTATTACCAAGCTCAGTGCAGCTCAATTCAACTGTCACCAAGCTCAATTCAACCCCACAACCTGTTATTAGCTACCTGCTACGTACAAGACACTATGAAGATTTCTAAAATGAGTAAGACGTAGCCTCTTTTCTCAATCTAGAAAAGAAGCAAAAAATGATTAACTGTGGAGCATTGTGGCCGTTTGGAAATGGTTAGACAGGAACACAGATGATAAATGCTACAGCAAGGGTGATACCATGAGAGAAGTTTAACAGGCCTTGGAGTTCAAAGGAAAATGGCTGTGTGTAAAGCTGAGAAAATAAGACAGGCCTTAAGGAAAATTCCACAGCTTTGCTTTTGGTCTTTCCTCCTTGGAAAAAAGTGTAGAAATAAGAGTTTGGGACATATTTGGAAATATGATAAATTTCATATAATTACTCTGACAAACAAATAAGCTAGGTCTTGCTAAAACCTAAGAATTAAGAGGAATGGTTGAGATAAATACCAGAAATGTATACAGGAGTCAAAACACAAAGGCCCCAAAATCCCAAACCTATCTGTTTGTCTTTATTAAGTAGTCAGAAACCATTGAAGCCTTTTGATAAGGCAAAGGCAATGACTGGGATTATATCTTCAGAAGATAGATCTCAAAGTTCTATAGGTATACAGACCCGAAATGTAGAAAAATGAAGGGCACCTGGGTGGCTCAGTTGGTTAAGTGTTCAACTCTTGATCTTGGCTCAGGTCATGATCTCACAGTTCATGGGTTCAAACCCCACATCAACCTCTGCACCAAGAACCCAGAGCCTGCTTACTATTCTCTATCTCCCTCTCTCTCCCTCTTCCCTCCAGTCCTGCCTTGCACTCTCTCTCTGTCAAAATAAATATACATTTAAAAATGTAAAAAAACAATGAGAGTCAATAAGAACCATGAGAATATTTTCCTCTCTCTAGATAATCACTTGCATGGAGTTGAGGAAAGAGCCAGGGTTGCAATTTGATCTTCTTGCAGTGAGACTCAGATTGGGCATCAGACCTGCATGTAGATGATTCAGATGATGGAGAATGCGTACATCTCCAGGAGCATGGGAGATAGTCCAGGCCAGCACGTGCAATGGCAACAGCCAGCCAATTTCTCTGATGATAGAGCCCACCCTAAAGCTCCAGAGTCTGAGTTTAAGTTTTCACAGAAGCAGAGCCTGGAAGAGACAAGGACTTGTACAGGTTGCTGGTTTGGAAAGCATTCTCTAGGCATCACGAGTGAGAGAGATGGAAACTGAGACAAAAAAAGAGACACCAATAGAAGGGTGGTAGTAGAGAGATCACTGAGGTGACAGCAGGGCTTAATTCTATCAGACTCTCTTTATGAAATGTAAAGAAAGTCTCCAAGGATTAACCACCTGAAGGACAGGAGGCTGATGACTTATCCACCAGCTTCTGCTCCCTTTTGGCTGAGGGCTCCCTAGAGGTAACATCTCTGTACTTTGGGCTATACTTATACACAGGCTTTCATAAAGTACCCTCACTTAGTATTTGGTCAAACTGAACCTACCATTCTGTTTCACTGAGGCCTCCAAGGCAGTTAGCAAAGCCAAGTAAGTCCATATCCTTTATAATTACTATTGGCTCTTACAATACAAATTCCAGAGCTACTGCACACTTCACCATCACCTGTACCTCAGCCAACCCAGCGACAGTGATGCTACAGCTCACAAGGAATTGTCACCACCTCACTTACTACCAAAGAGTTCCCTGTGATCTTTGACCATGAGTAACCCAGCTCCTAAACTCTATTTTGTGAGTCCGTTTTCTGGTACTATTTCTCCTACCAACTATCTCTCAGTCTGGTTTCCCTTCAAAGCAATACTGGTGACTACTTTTGGTTCAGGTGGTATACTTCAGAAGTCATCCGAGGAATCGCAAATAAGGGATTAGAGGACGTGAGACAAGGAGGGGTAAAAAGTCAATTGAAGGGTGCATTTTGAAGTTGGTTATGATTTTTTTAAGTTTACTTATTAATTTTGAGAGAGTGAGAGAATAAAACAGGGGAGGGCTAGAAAGAGAGGAGAGAGAATCCCAAGCGAGCTCTGTGTTGATAGCAGAGCCTGATATGGGTCTCAGACCCACAAACCATGAGATCATAACCATAGCTGAAATTAAGAGTCAGGCGCTTAACTGACTGAACCACCCAGATGCCCCAAAGTCAGTTATAATTTTAATAGGACTCCTGAGAGATATCCAAAGTATCTTTCAGAATTTTCTACCTGAGGGACAGGATAGATGATGTATCCACCAGCTTTTGGCAACTATTTTTTTAAGTTTTTTCCTAGAGGTATTATTTCCCTTGCATTCAGACCTCTGTAGAGCCAAATGTGTTTCCGTGGTTTTAGGAGTAGATGGTAGAAAGTCAGTTGCACTCACTTGAGGGCGATATCCTCATCAGGAGGTCCATTGGCACTCATAAAGGAATTACTCACTAGGTCTGCAACTATCAGAAGTGGACTGAGTTGATGTGACATGGGCTTCCAAAGGCAACAATGTGCATCTGTTTCGTTATCTCTTGGGATGCATAAATTTCACCAGGTAGCCTGGGTACCATGATGGGTCCTGAAGTACCATAAAGCTAGTACTTCAAACCAAATCCCCTGCTATGCCGTCCTTGCTGACAATCTCTTCCATCTCTGTTTTCAGCTGTCTTCCCAATAGGATGTGTAGGCTGGCATAGCTTGACTTCTGCAGACCAGAGGAGCTCTGCTTGTTAGGCTTCCAAGGCCTTTCCAGGCAAGCTGGATTCTGCCACATTAGTTGAAGCTTCCCTTTTATACCTCTCAAAGAATCTAGTCTTGCTCTAGGTCTCACTCATAATGGCATGAATTGCCAAAGATACATTTGGCTTTCCAAATGAGAGAGGGAGACACAGAATCTGAAACACGCTCCACGCTCTGAGCTGTCAGCACAGAGCGCAAAGCAAGGCTTGAACCCACAAACCATGAAATCATGACCTGAGCCCAAGTCAGATGCCTAACCACATGAGCCACCCAGGCACCCCTGGCATTCCTTTTTTTGAAAGAATGTTCAGTTCCTCCCAAAAGTTGGTGTGCTGCAAGGAACGTTTCAAGACAACTTGTCATTCCACTTTTTTTCCTTTTGTCTGGCCTGCATCTTTCTTAATGCATCCTATCTAACCCACAAGATTATGTAGACTCAACTTCAAGATCACTTTCTTCTACACCTAGGTTTTATAATCAGCCAATGGTAGATTATTTGCTACACAATTTCTTAGGTATCCCACAGGGCCCCCAGGATGAAGTATGGCATATTTTGCACAATACAGGGGGAAAAAGTGTGACGTTCTCAAACTGAGCTCCTTGCCTTTATCTTCTTCTTGAGTTCTCTTTACTGCTGGTACGGGAAATATATGATTTGTTTTTCAAAAAAAGATCTGTCTTTACCAGTTCAAAACTTAATCACATCCAGTCTTTCAAGGTTTCATCTCATTATCACTTCAATTTTCAGTATATACTAGGGCAGGGCCCTCTCTTTAAAGTTCTGTTCTTCAGGTTTTGACCAGACTTATTGCTAAGGCACCAAGATCTGGTGACTGGCTCTTTGTTGCAATCAAGCAGAGCTGACCTTCCAACCCATCTGGGTTTTCACTGTCATTGCCAGCCCTTTGCCTGATAGTCTTCTCTGTGACCCTTATTACAAAGTCACATTGACTTTAACTTTCATAACCCTTGCTTTCTTCCATAGGCTAGCAATCTCATTTACCTTTCAAGCACTCATGAAAGCAGAAGGCAACACCTGGATTTCCTCAGTCTACCCTAGTCTGGATGAATAGGAAAGCTGGCACAGGTCCATCTGCCTCTGTCACTTTTACTCTACCGCATGAGCACTGTATTAGGAACCTCCCTTACCCACTGAAAAGCTGATCTGAAAGAGATTACAGTCTTTCCAGGGAAAGGAAGGACAAGCATCATGCTCTTGATTTTCCTGCAAGCATGTTCCAGTGAGTGTTACACATACCCTGTCCTGCCCCACACCCTCTCCCCAAACCTTGTTCGGCCCAGGGTGGATAAATGGAAAGGGAGGACACTGGAATTTCATCCTTTGTTCTCTCTCTCTCTCCTGTTTTCCAGCAGCAGGTAGTACTGAGCAGAGAGTAATTATTCTTCCTGTAAACTGTAAAGTTAAGTCATAGCCTTTATCTTCGTACACTGTAGGTGGTAGTAAAACGAAACCCAGAAGTCCAAGGTCTCTTCTGGATGTATAAAAGTAGGATTTGAGAATTTAGAAACACTTTCATCTCGAAAACAAAAAATATTATTACTGGAGTCTCAGGGGGGAAAAAATCTGAAAATATGAAATTAGAAGTTGAATTATGTCCCCTCTGACCTAAGTCAGTGGTTCTTAACTTTGAATTAAGAGTGCATCTTGAGTCACTGGCCAGCTTTTAAAAATAGTGATGGTCAGGTCCTGTGCCCTGGGTCCTGCTCCTCAAAGATTCTGCAATTAGGCCCAGTTGGAGGTTAATTTGTTTTTTTGTTTTTTAGACTTACCCAGCAATTCTAATTTTTAGCCAGGATTGACAATCGCTGACCTAAGACTGCTATGTATCTTCTCTCTGAATGAGAAGATGCCATTGAGTCCACTTGTGGGGAAAAAAACATGATTTGCTGGGAGTGAATAAAAAGAATTCTAATATTTTCATGATTAGTGACCAATTACTCTTGTATATTCCACCGTTATCTGATCAGTGGTTTCAAGTTATCCTCATAACAATTCTTTTATGTAGATATCATGTTAAGTACATGTAATTGAGGAATGAAAGTGAAATTCAATGAGGATAAATAAGCAAAGACTTCATCACTTAAACATTAGAGGAGGGAGGTGTGCCTGGGTGGCTCAGTCAGTTGAGCGTTAGACTTCGACTCAGGTCATGATCTCATGGTTCATGGGTTTGGGCCCTACATCAAGCTCTGTGCTGACAGCTCAGAGCCTGGAGCCTGCCTCACATTCTGTCTTTCTCTCTCCCTCACTCTCTCTCTCTCTCTCTCTCTCTCTCTCTCTCTCTCTCAAATCTTCCTCTGCTCATGCTCTGTCTCTCTCCATCTCAAAAAAATAATAATATATATATATTTTTTAATTTTAATATTAGAGGAGGGGCATCTGGGTGGCTCAGTTGGTTAAGCTTCTGACTCTTGATTTCAGCTCAGGTCATGATCTCATGATTCATGGGTCAGAGCCCCACATCAGGCTTTACACTGACACTGACTGCACATGCCTGCTTGAGATTCTCTCTCTCTACCCCTCCTCTGCTGTCTCTCTCTCAAAATAAATAAATAAATTTTTAAGCAAATAGTTAATAGATAAATAAATATTAGAGGGGAAATACCATTACTGATTTTCAATATTAGTAGTTGTCATTCATGACATCATCACTAGCATGTATTTTTCTTATATTAAAATTAAAATTTTACATATTATAAAATATATAGCCTGGACACTAAAGATTTCTTATAATCCTATCTCACAAAGATAATCACTGCTGATGGTTGGATGCGTGCTCCTCCAATGTGTCCTATTCATATGACAGCACATATCCTGAAAGCATTATTTACCCAAATGAGATCATACTACATACAGTTTTGAAGCTTGACTTTTCACTTAAAAATACATCCTACACATTCATGTGTGTCACTTTGTGTGCGTGCATGGTTTATCTCATTTCTTTTTTTTAAATTTTTTTAACATTTATTTATTTTTAAAAGAGAGAGTGAGACAGAGCATGAGCGGGGGTGGGGGCAGAGAGAGAAGAAGACACAGAATCTGAAGCAGGCTCCAGACACTGAGCTGTCAGCACAGAGCCCGACACTGGGGCTCGAACCCACAAACCACGAGAACATGACCTGAGCCGAAGTCAGACACTTAACCAACTGAGCCACCCAGGCATCCGGGTATATC
This sequence comes from Suricata suricatta, assembly GCF_006229205.1. NCBI lineage: Eukaryota > Metazoa > Chordata > Mammalia > Carnivora > Herpestidae > Suricata > Suricata suricatta. Next base: position 60,892,583 of record NC_043700.1, read on the forward strand.
TCATTTCTTAATATGGCTTATGTATTCCCATGTTAACAACTGAACATTTGGGTGATTGCCAATGTCTTGCTATTACAAACAATACTATAATGAGTATTCTTGTTATACTGAACATATCTTTGGGCAGTTTTGCAGATGTTTCAATAAAATTGATTCCTGAGTAGAGTTTCTGACTTGAATACCATAGACATTTTCTATTTTAATGAAGTTTACCAAATTGCCCTCCAAATAAGTTGTGCCAATTTACAATTACCTCAACAATATAAGGCAATCCTTAATTTCCCCCACCTTCCCTACACTAGGTGTTATCAGTTGTTTTTAAATGTGCTGATCTGGTCAATGAAAGTAAGGGCCATTGTTAACTGAATTTGCATTTGTTTGCTTATTGAGATTGAGCAGCTTTTTACATGTGACCAAAAACCCTGTGCAGTTCCTCCCTTGTGAACCACCTGTCTGTGTGTTTTATTCAGTTTTTTCTAAGATCTACCAATTTTCCTTTTTTTTTTTTCCTTTAATTTGTAAAACATCCCCAAGTACTAGAGAAATTAGCTATTGGGCTATCATATGTGTTATGAAACATGGCATTATTTATGGCGTTGAGTTTTGTCTGGAGGAATGTTGGTGTATGAGTGCATGTGTTGCTTTTTTTGTAAATTAGAAGTTTTTATTTTTTAATTATCATGCTTACCTGTGTTTTCCTATGTTAATTTTTTATTTCATGTCATCCTAAGAAAGGGATTCCCTTCCACAATATTATAAACATGCTTAGTTATACTTCCTTCTCATATTTTCAGTTTTATTTTTATTTTACATTGAAGTCTCTCATCCACCTAAACCAGTTTAAGCAATGAGGAAGGGATTCAGCTTTACATTTTTCCAAATGACTAGTCGTTTCTCCCCAGGATGTTTGTTTAATAACCTGGCTTTTTCCCACTAATTTGAAATGCAACCTTATTAGGTACTAAGGAATAAAAAACTAAGAGAGAAATAGATAGCTAGATAATAGTTTTCCATACAAATATTCTCCAAATTTCTGAAAATTCATACTATGTTTTGATCCCTGATAAAAGTATACTCTGACCACTCATCCCACTAACTTTATTAAAAATTTTTCATTAAACATTAAAGATGTTTGCCCATGATACTTTTTCAACTGATTTTTGAGATAGTTTTTATCATATTTAAAAATAAAACAACCAGGTAACCTGGGTGGGTCAGTCATTAAATGTCCAACTCTTGATTTCACTTCCAGCCATATTCAAGATCAAGCCTTGAATCTGGGTCTCCACTGACAGCATGGGGCCTGCTTGGGATTCTCTCTCTCTCTCTCTCTCTTTCTCTTTCTGTATTTCTCTCTCACTCTCTCACATTCTCTCTCACTTTCTGCCCCTCTCCCACTCGAGCTCTCTCTCCCTCTCTAAATAAATAAACATTAAAAAAAATTAAAAAAATAGAACAAGTTAGGATTATATTGTTTAAACTATCCCTTTTCTCAATCCCTACTGCATCCTGAATATACTGAATTCTAAGTCTTTTCCCTGCTTATAGTCACTCCTGAGCTTTCCAATTCTTAGCTGCCAAAGTAGATTTCTAGTGCACAAATTTAATCATTTCCATTTGTTGCTGAATACCTGTTAAAGACATCCATTCATTTGAGGATACAATCCAAGCATTTCAATGTGACATACAAGACCTCTGTCTGTTCCTTTATCCTGATTTTGTATCACTTATGTCACTTGACACCCTCCCCCAGTCATTATAACACTTGGTTCACCTTCACTTTTTCTTGTTCAGAGGTTCAGATGTTCAAGGGTCCTAGAGCACACTTACTTTAAATCTCTGCTCTATTCTATATCAGGTTCCCTTCCTTCATCAGAACTCCCATTACTGGACTATCAAGATATACTAGACTATACTAAAACTGCCTGTTCATTTGAATCTCTTTTCCACTAAACAAGAAACCCCTCAGGATGCTATTTTTTCTTTATTCCCAGAACTCACTATAGTAGCTGTTACAAGAGACCCTTATTAATTCATGTTTATAAACAAATAAACTTAACATGACACAAGCTAAGGTTAATTTTATATCAATCAGCTGGTCGAATAGATTCCACTGTCTTAGCTGGGCGCAGATAGTTTTTCTAGGAAGTAATCCCGGGAAGCACTATAGGTTTCGAAGAAGAAAGACAGGGAAAGGGGAAATGCCAGTAGAGGTGTCTGGATGAGCTAGGGGTCAATGGGCCTTATCTAGCTTGGGATCTTTTGAGAAACTGAGAGTCACTTTAGAACTGTCCTTTTGGGAGAATGGGAAATCTCTGGCATTTATTCACTGACTCCAGTCCAAAAGATGTCCCCAGAGGTTTTAGTTTATCCTGCACTTCCCGGTTGTGCCTGTGTGCAGCCAAGCAGAACTCCTGGTGCCAAAGCCAGGGCATAGCACCCAAGAGGCACAGGCACTCAAGTGGAAATCAGTCTGTGTACAAGATCAGAGGAAAGCCAAAAGGACAGAGGAGGTGTTAACAGCACCATCTGTACGACAGCCTCTGCCTCACCCCCACACCAAACGCGTATAAACTACTATTGGATACACGCTATTTGAGGATTCTTGATGGACATTATGGATGATTTCTATTACTTTTAAAATACTAAGAGTTACAGACATAAGTGCTATTCGATTCAGCGTCATGGTGGACCACAAACTCTCCAAAGGGAAGCTGCATGTTTTTAGATGTTCTATGTTATTATTTATTGACAAATCACATTCTCATTGTAGAACATACATTGGCTCAGACATGTGAGATTATGACATTTATTATGATTATATCTGCTTCAACTTCTTTTCCATATACAGATTCATAGAATCGGCTTCAACGCATCATTAAGTAGCTAGCCATAGATATCCATTATGATGCTCAACACATTTTAGTTCACTTTTACAATGTCATCAGTGGTTTTAGGTTACCTTCGGCTGCATTGCTTTTTTTAAAAGAGAATGAGTAGTGAACTCCACTTTATTCAGCAACTGCTATATGCAGAACTCCCTGCTAATCTCAGTGGATGTGTATAGGATAAGTGGTCCGCAATCTAACAAATCTTACTCTTTACAGCATAGAGTACAGGAATGCTTATATTTTATGAAAATAGACTATGTATCTGTTCTGTGGATGCAGAAATGAAGTTAATATGAATTAAAATTTTGAAATAAGTGAGTTTTGATAGGAATCTTGAAGAACATAATCAAACGTGGACTGGTGTTCAAAAATGACACTAAAGTATTTTAAAAATACAGTGCTCATGGATTGATAGGGGAGCCTCTGAAAAGTAAAAGCCAGAAATGTACAGATGTTAATCAGTCTGTGGGAGCATGCTGAGAACACCATCCTTCCCTCTGGACTTCCTGTTTCCTCTACCTAGAATATTTTTGATCTCTTCTTTATTAACTCCTGCTTGCCTTTAAGATTAGCTCTGGCCTCATCTCCTATTGTTTCTCCATAGTTTCCTTTGGCTAATGTGACAAATTGCCACAAACTTGTTGAATTAAAACAGCACAATTCTATTGTCTTATGGTTTTGGAGGTCAGAAGTCAAACATGGGTCTCACTGAGCTAAAACTGAGGTGTCAGTAGGGCTGCATCTTCAGGAGGGTCTTGGGAAGGGCCCATTTTCTAGCCTTTGCCAGCTTCTAGAAGCCAATTGCATCCTTGGTCAGGGCCCCCTCCCTCTGTCTTCAAAGGTCAAAAGTGTAGCATCTTCCTTCCTCTCTGACCTCTGCTCCCATCCTTCCATCTTCCATCTCTGCCCCTAACATTCTGTCTCTGCCCCTAACTCACATAAAGACCCTTGTTTTTGCAGTGGGCCCATCAAGATAATCCAGGATGACCTCCCCATCTCACTACCCTTAACTTAATCATATCAGCAAAGTCACTCCTGTCATGTAAGGAAACATAATCAGAAATCCCAGGGATTGGGGTGTTGACATCTTGGGGCAGGTGAGGGGATGGGGGGAGCAGAGGGCAGAATTATTCAGCCTATCATGCCTCCTCTTGAAAGCTATTGAGTTCAATTTTGGGTTTTAGAAATAGTTTATCTTTCTCTGGACCCTACAACTGTCTATCTCTAATATGGGAATTCTTAGAGCCACTTTGAAATTTAGAGTTAATCTTTCTACCTTCACTGTTATTTCTTGATGTAAAAACTGTATTTCATCTGTGCGGTCATACTGGTCTAAATTTGGACGTAGGCCTCCTCCCTTTGTTTCCTCCTGTGTAAAGGAGAAGTGCATTACAAGGTGGGTAAGAGAACAAATGTGAGAGCAAGATTCCTCGTCCCAAACCTCTGCCCTAGCACTTAATTATATGAAGCAGTACCAGTTTTTCAGTTTTCTTATCGATAACATGGAAATTTATGAGCATTAACTAATGGACACATGAAAATTACTTAGAACAGTGATTGTTCTAAAATTACTTAGAACATAGTATTGACTTAAAACTGTTAGTTGTTATTATCTTCCATGTGTGAGATTATAATAAAGATTTAGGGAACAGTTGATAAAGCCACAGCACAATGCCTGGCACACAGCAAATTTTCAATTCCTCCTACCTTTTGATTGATCATCATCATCGGTATTAAATATGAATTTAAAAGGTCAAATTTAGTTAAGAAAATGCTGTGTTTCAAAGGTAAGAGTTTGGTGAAATGTGCTCAACTTTGGGCTAACAATCTGAATTTTTTAAGGCTCTATGATCCTCAGGTTTAAGATGGCCACAGGGATAAAAGGTACAAAAGGTCAATAGTGGTGTGATGGACAGATTTTATTAGTTTCAGTGATGAAATAATAATAGTAACAACTATAGGTTTTTTTAATATTACAAACTGTTTTCAAATATATTAGCTTATGGGGACTTGATGTAACTTAATGGTAATTCCAGACGGTATCTAGCAGTCTAAGGGCTATTTGATTATTTAGGTTTCCCAGCTTGGTATCATTTTTGTCACCCAATAGCCTTTATGTCCTTTGTATGATGGGATATTCAAGTGTTACCCACTGCTTCCAAGGCAAATTGAGCCATTCCATTCAAATGTTTACAGTAAATAGAACAGAAACTTGTGGAATCGTCTTCCTCTCTCATAAATGAAGCAACAGCAAAGTGGTACAGCATCTCAGCTGTTCCAAGTTCCTCAAATAAGTTTTACTTTTGCAAAACGAACCCTCTAACTTCCTATGTGTTGTGAGCTGCGTTATGAGCAACATGACCGGCAGCCACGTTTGCTGCAATTTTTTAAATATGTGGAAAAAAAGCAAGATATCGACCATGTATTACCTTAACCAAGATGCCAAATTATCTAACTTGTTTCTCCAGGCAAGCAGTCCAACAACAGGGACAGCTCCCAGGAGCCAGTCAAGGTTGTCTGTCTGTCCATCCACTCAGGACATCTGCAGGTAAGTGCTCAGCAAATGATCCTATTTAAATATGTTTTAGACCAATGCCGTGTATTCTTCTCCTGTGTTCTGAGACTGTGTGGCTCTTGCTTCTGCCTTGCATTGTCCATGGACAATTTATACTGGTTTAATTTTCCCCCCTTCAGTGCATTTTCTTCATTTGGTCTTTATTTACCAACTTCTGGTCCATGTTATCATTTTCATCATTCTCTCTCTCTCTGTTTTCCCATGGCTTTCCTCTCCTTTCCCATCTCCCATCCTTTGCCTGCTGCTTTGTCTAGATCTGCCATCTTGCATGACATGTCAGAAGATGCATTTGAGCAATGCACCCCTGTCGTGGTGCTCAGCCCTGCTAGGAAGGAGTCTGGTAAGAAATCAGTAAAACAGAGGCCTAGGAGGAGGAGGAGGGCCTCTGAGAGATATGAGCATGCAGAAGAACAAGCAAAAGGGAGAAGAAATGATTTTCACCTCCAGATCATAAGCCCCAGATGGAGTGAGCTTTACACAGATTCTTCAGATTCCTCTTCCATGGACGAAACTCACTGGATTCAGGCAAAAAGAAGAGCCCAAGTTAAATTCCGACTGTCCCGAAGAAGAAGGAGAAATAACCAACCATGTGGAAACCTGGATGGGTCTTCTGCTCCTAATGGAATGGATCCAGTAGATTTGGAATCCAAAGGTAAAAAGCAACAAGAGCCGGTTGAATGTGAGAGTTGCTCTTTACATCTCTGCAGAGGAAAAGGCACGAGGTACCAAGAATGCAGTCTTTCCCTGCCAAGAGGATCCTTTGAGATCACGAGATCCTCAAGGAAGCTCAAGGAAAACAAAGGCAGATACCACCACAGGGACCAGCAGCTCTTGCATAGTCCTGGGCAGTATGAAGCCATCAAGAAAGGACTTTCAGAAGCAGACTCTACCGCTGAAATATTGGCAGTTGCAGAAGGCAGCAAGTGTGTGGATGTTGCCGGGTTCCAGGTGAATAACTCTGTGCAGAAGTCTCCTGCCACCTACCATGACAAGTCTGATAATTTAAAAATATGCAGGTCAGTCACTATAGAGAAAGACTTGATGCCATCCACATACGTTTCTTCCCACTGTGAGTTAGGTGTGTGTTTGACACCTACCCTCAAAACAACATTTTTTCATACTATTATCTGCCTGACTGGACATAAGGTAATAAAACAGGAAAAGGTGTGCCTGAGAAGAATATGGAGGTATCCAGGGGTTTGAAAGCTATTCTAGAATAGAATTAGATTTCCCCTTTCCCCTTCCCTTAATTGGATAATGATTGATCCTCTTAAATGAATTGGCAAACAGTTGGGTCTGGTACCCATTTTACTTAAGATGAGACAAGTGGCATAAATATGAGTGAGAGTGTGTGAAATGTGAAGTCCATTAATGCAAATTTGGTGAACTGTTAGCATCCTGATGGAAAGATATTTAAGACTTGGGTATTTTAAGGTCAGATTTTTGAATGAGAAAAATCTCTACAGTTGGTGCTAATTTGTTCTCCAATTGTCTGACTCAGCAGGGTAATTCAAGACTGAAAGGACACAGAAACAGGTCATGGACATATCAGTGGGGGTGCTGGAGCCTTCAGGGAAGGAGAACATATTAACTTTAGTGATAATCATGTACTAAAAGGTTTCAACATGTAGACATTTCATATCCATGAGACGTCTTTCTCCCACTTTTTATCCATCCATATGCATTTTCAGAATAACTTAATGTGAATAAGAATTATATGAATTTCCATGCTGGTATGCACGAATCAGATAATTTTAAACAAAACAGAGAGTTTTACATTTTCACGTTATACCCAGTCATTTAAATTGGTTAGATTCTGTTTGGGAGCAAATGAAGTTTTGTTGCATAATGCTTAGCTGTTTGGGCTCATTTTATGAAAGTCCAAGTTGCTTTAGAAAATTTGTGTATGTGTGTGTGTTTCATGTGAATCACATGACCCAGAAAATGCTGCCCATGCCCGTTCAAGAAAGGACAAGGGGAATTAAGCTCTGGATGTAAATAATATTATAATAGTTTGTTTCTCTGAAGGTTTTATAAGATATTCATAAAATGTCCATTCATGGATTCATTCAAGCATCTGTGATACGTCAATTCTAGGCATTAAAAATATTACCGTACTTGTGCAGTCTCTCACATCTTAGAGCTTACAGTCTAATGGGAAACACGGGAACACAACAATTTCACAGCTGACGTATAATTACAATTGTGATAAGGAAGGAAGCTTTACCTACTCTGCAAGATTAGAGAAAAACTCTTTTAAGGAGGTGACAAACTGACTGAGGCTCAAAGGATGACAGGAATTGATCAAGGAAAGAAACAGGGAAGACCATCCAGGCAGAAGGTGGCACTACACAAAGCCAGGAGTTGGGAAGGAGTTTAGCAATCCAGGGAACTGAAAGTGGGCTCCTGTGGCTGGACTGTGGTGAAGGAGGGGATGGGTGGTGCAGAGGAGGGAAGAGAGGTGGAGAGGGCCGTGTAAACCATGCTCAGAGACTTGAAAGAAGTGACACCATTTGATTTATATATTGATGTAAGTTTCTTACAATCCTTTGAATATGATTTAAGTGAGACTTTGCTAAAGTGTTGGAGGATGGAAGAAAACACTATTTCTAGTCTAAACTAAGAACTCCCCACTTACAACCTCTGTTGTCATTCCCCAAATCTACTTCCAGCATAATTTAATGAAAGTCAGTAAAAGAAGCTAGTTGTAGGCCTAATGGTAAGTGGAGAAAAAAGTAATGCTGGCAATTAAAGTCATAGTGGCTGGTTCTCCTAACTTAAAAGCACTACTCTAAAGGAACATTTTCAAAGACAAGATATTTAATTTAGACTTCTACTAATGAAAGTAAGATTGATGGGCCTATAGTTATGATTTCTTGCTGTGAGTTATCATCAAAATATACCCACTAAGCAAACACTAGGGCTGCATATTATACTAGATGCTGAAGGCAAAATGCAACAAAAGACTTGATTCTTTCCTTCAGTGGCCTATTATCTAGTGGGAGAAATTAAACACATATGTGAAAAGATGCAAATTCAAGATAGTACAGGGTGAATTACAAAAAGAAGAAGGAATACTGCAGAAATTTGAAGAAAGAAAACATTTTGAGAGCTGGAACAATCTGTAAAGCCCATAAGAGGTGGGATTGGGACCAAGAAAGGTAGAATTAGATTGGCAGAGATGTACGGATGGGCATTCCGGGCATTCAGTGCAGGGGAAATATCATGAGCCCAGACAGAGATGAGGGAATGTCACTGTGCACTGAAGAATTTAGTGTGAATTTATATGACTAGGTTGGAGTTTATATAGATAGATAACAACTAAAACAAACAAAAAGAATTTGTAGAGAAAACATGCATATGTTTCCAAAGAGTTTAACTGTGTTCTGCACATCTTTGTTCTCAAACTTTCTCGATGAGCCTTTTGGTACCAAAGAGCCTGCTCAAAAACTGAGAACAGATCAAGGAGACTGTGCTCCGGTTAGCCTATCTTCAATCAGAGAATCTTCATGATTATCTCTTGTATATAATGGGGTTCTATATAATATCCCTTTAAGAAAAACAAATTTCACTGTAAAAAATAATACGGAACAACCTTTGCTAAATAAATAGGCCTGATGAAGAAAAGCATATACAGAGTAAGCCCAGTGTCCCGGGAGATGTATTGGGAAAGGAACCGAGATTTAGGAGAACAAGTTATAATAGGGTAGATGTATCCTTTGAGGTGAGTAGCATTAGGATGATCAAGAGTAATGAAGGGGAGAAACAGATGGCATACTGGCACTCCACTGGATGAAAGGAAACAATCTTGGTGCTTGGACTTGGTGAGAGCATAAGATAAAGAAGTCAAGGATGACTCCAAACGTTGGAACTTGGGAGACAGTAAATGCTGATGTTAAAGTAAAGGGAGAAGAGGTCAGAGGCAAGCTGGTTTTGAAAAGACATGAGTTCAGTTACAGGCAGGCTGTTTGTGGTTGCGATGACACTGCGGGTCCGCTCTCCAGCATGATATGAGACATGTCAGGGAAAGGTAGGAGAGCATCATGGCTGGTTCTGTATAATTTTTCAAGCATTAGTGAACTATACAGAGATCAACACTAAACAATTGCATATTTGTAACTGTCATTAATGTGATGTATTAGCATAGCACAGGGCAATAGCACAAAGATCCTAAAAATGAAAATCTTCTCAAAGCCAGGGAGGACATATAGATTTGGGTATCATTTTCAGACAGGTAACTGTGATGTCTGGGAAGTGAATGATATCTCTAAATGCACTCATCTGCAGGAAAAGGGCCTCCAGACAGACCCCGCCTGAGCACCAGGGTCCTCTGTGCAAGGGAGAGAAGCAGCAATTGCCTGTGAACTTGCAGTCTTGCTGCTTCAGACACGCATGAGCAGAACCAGCCTCAGCCACAACCACAAAGCAGAAGAAGCTCCTAAACCCTTCCTCCTTTTCTGTTCCTGGCATTTGGTCCCCATGTAGATGCCCTACCCTCTTTCCCACCCTCACTGAAGCTTTATTCAGAGGAGGTTTCTCTATTAGCCAATTACCACGTACAGGGAATTGAAGTCATCATGCTATCACACCCATAGCCGTGCAGTGGGAAAGGCTTTGCCTTTTTCATACAAAAAATTTTTTTAAGTTTTTAAAACGTGGATTAGAGCATGTTAGCCAATATTTAAAGCTTTTCAATGACCTCTTAATTGCCCTCAGTGGCAAGTTCAAAATTTTTAATAGGATTTACAACTCCCTGCATGATCTAGCTATCAAATCTGCCTCTCCAGCTTCAACACCCATCATTAATGAAGACTTGTTCCTTCTGGTCTGTCTTCAGTCCCCTGAAAGTGCCCAGGCCTGTCCCTTTAAGGGCTTAAAATGTCTTCACAGCACCCCTCTGCCCTTCACCAGACTACATCCTAGTCATTCCTTTTTAGTTGAAATGTAATTTCTTTAGGGACACCTTCATGATTCTCTAAGCAACACTAAGTCCCCTGGGAGTCACTTTTGACTCCCATGGCATAATTTTTAATTGCTAACATGTAGGTATTTTTAAGATTGGCTGTTTCAGATTTGTTCCAGTGTCCACAGTACCTGGAACAGTCCCTGGCAGATAGAATATATTCAGCATATAGTTTCTGAATGTATAGATTAAGGGAAAATGAATTTTTCTAAGGGAATTATTCTTACACTGTGAAATCATAGCACTAAGTGGTAGTTTACCTCACCTGCTGTGGAACCAACATACAAAGAAAAAAACTACACCAGCAGTCCTCAAACCTTAGTGGACATTAGCATGGACCACAAGGCTTATTGAAATACAGATTTTTGGACCCACACCCAGGAGTTTCTGATTCCATTCTCAGGGCTCAGCTCCACGAATTTGCATTTCCGAAATGCTCCGAAGCCATACAAATGTGGTGATCTAAGGGGCCACATTTTGAGAACCACTTCTCTATGCTATGCTTCTCCTGGACCTTAAGTAGGAAGAGAGAAATTGAAAGGATGAATTTGGGAAGATAATTATAGTTTTCTATTGTATTCTATTGAATGCTGACACAAATCAAAAATAGATTACTTTCTTGTTGTTTTTACACTGTCATACCAGTAAGTGCTGGTCCTCTTACTAAAACCATAGGCTTACAAAGTCCCAACTTTACCAGGAACTCAGATGTCATGGTTTGTCTATTGTGTCTCTTCAAACCCACTTCCTCATTGCAACTACTTCCAGTCATATCAGTGCATTCACACATACCCTGAATTTCCAGTTTTTGACTATTTTTCTTCTGCTTTGGTTATATCCAGTCTCTAACCAAAACCCATCATTTATTTCTCCCGAGATTGCTTTGGATCTGTGCCTTCTTTCTCAATACTTATGTCCCCTTTTGACTCTTCTCTACACTTTCATTCTTTCTCCACATTCATTCTTTCGCCTGCTACCTGCTTTGGTCAGGACTCTACTGCCAGATTTAAGTCAACTGAAACCAATTCAAATGAGCTTAAACAAGAAGGGGATGTATTAGCCACAGACATAGGAAATCCAGATTTACAGATGACTTCAGGGACTGCAGAGGCTCAGTGTGGTTCTCTCTTCTCTGTGTTGTTCTCATTTTCCCCAACTGCAGGCAAGCTTCCTCTAGAGAGCAGAGGGAAGAAATGGTGTGGGCAGAGAGAGCTTTTGGCTTGAATCTTACCAGCCTTGATTTAGCAGAAAAGAGAAATGTTCTCTTCAAGCAGTTACATGTAAAATCCCAGGGATAGAATAGAATTAGCCTGCTCTAAGTCACATCCTTGGGTTAATCACGGTCACCAGGTGCATTGGGCCTTATGCTTGGACAAAGTCCTTGGGTGGGAAGCTTGGACTTAAATGCAACCCCTCCAGACCCTGGTGAATTGGGGAAGAGACATTTCATTAACAAAAAGAACAGCATCAGTTCCAGAAAAAGTGGAAAGAGAATTGTAAGCAGGAAAAAAACAAGACAGTAGCATTCAAATGCCATCCAGTGCAGTTGTCCCCTTTCCCAGTGTCTTTCTCTTCCTCTCCAAATGCCCATATTTTGATGTGCTTCAATATTCATCTCATTTTTATCCACTACATGAGGCTTTCCCAAACTATTCTGGTCAACAGTGATCTTTTCTTTCTTCAAGTTCCCACAACCTTTTGTAGTCAGTAGCACTTAATTTAGTATTCCCTTCTTTTCTTTATTTTTATGTTTATTTATTTATTTTGAGAGAGAGAGAGAGAGAGAGAGAGAGAGAGAGACCCAAGCAGGGTCCATGCTGTCAGTGCAGAGCCCAACACACATGGGGCTAGAACTCGTGAACTGTGAGATCATGACCTGAGCCAAAATCAAGAGTTGCACACTTAATCAACTGAGCCACACAGGCACTTTAATATTCCTTTATTTTCTAAAAATTCTCTTTTTCTTCTAAAATAAGCCTCTTGAATAAGAATTATGTCTTATATCTATTTTGTGCTCTCCACAGTACTCAGAATAATTCTGGAATTCAGCAATTGCTCAAATAGAATCCTCAGAATGACTTTGAAATCAGTGAATGCTAAAGGAGATTCAGAAACCATGGGGAACAATGGGAATTGGGTGGCACAAGGTAAAACAAGATATATTTAATCCCATCAATGGTTTATTTAAGAGAGGAAGAGAGCCCAAAAGTAAATAACTTTTCCTAATGTTCTAGTCTAGCATTGGTTAGACGAAAAGTTCGAAGGTATAGTTTATATTGTTTTACCATAGTCTTCATTATGCATACTCTCATTTTTTCTTTAAGAAAAAATTTTTTTGAAGTTTACTAAGTTTGAGAGACAGCGAGCAGGGGAGGGGCAGAGAGAAGGGAAGAGAATGAATCCCAACCAAGCCCTGCACTGTCAGGACAGAACCTAATGCAGGGCTTGAACTCAGGAACTATGAGTTCATGACCTGAGCCAAAACCAAGAGTCAGATGCTTAACCAACTGAGCCCCTCATCTTTATGAAAAATTTTATACAAAATGAAAAAATGGTAAAAATAGTCTATTTTTGACTTGTTTAATTCTTGCAGTTTGCAATACTTTTAAGCCAGGCATGGGAAAATGGAAAGAGAACATTTTTAAAACTCAGGTTTTCGTAGCAGAAAACCACTTTCTGAGAACAATATAGTCATGCTTTTGGACAAAGCACTAGCATTTATAAGATTGATTTAGATAATTTTTTAATAATAGGTCTGAGCTCCTCAGAGAATTGTGCTTAAAATGGACTGTTTTCATCCCAGCCATCATATCTGGGTACTCATTTATTCCTTCATTCACACAGTAAACACCTAGTTATTGGGAATTTACTCTGTATAAAAGCAACATTCTAGAAGCTGGAAATACAGTGGAAAATATAATAGTGGTCCCATCCCCTATCAACTTACATTCCAGCTGGTGAAGCAAATAATTACACAGGCAAATGTGAAAAAGAATTCCATGAATGAAGCTAAGGGAACACATTACATCTAGTAGAACAAAGCAGGTTTCCCTGAGAAACTATTAATTAAGAATGAATCCAAGGGAGAGTAGGTTAAGAGAAGAAATAACCTGTTCTAGAAGAAGGATATGGCATATGTGACCACCCAGATAGAGGGAGATAGGGCCTAAAGGATTTCAATGTAGCCTAGCATCAAGGAGGAGGAGGGGAATGGTAGCCAACCATGGAGTTCTTTATCAACCGCAGATAGGAGTTTGGACTGTGTTTTAATGACAAGGATAAATTTCTGTAGAATTTTAAGGAAAAGAATGACACTGTCACTTTAGTGTTCTAGAAGATCACTCAAGCTGCTTTTGGAAAATAGACTGGAGAGGGCAAGGCTGAAGAGAAAAAAAACCAGTTAGAGAGACATAGCTGTGGCCCAGGGAATAGTTGGTGGTAACTGTGAGAATAAAAAGTAGATGGATTTTTAAAATATTTTGAAAGTAAATCAAATAGGATTTAATGATAACTCATATATATATATATCTGATTTCAAGTTTCTGATTTAGAAGACTGAGTAGATTATAGCATCCTTTCCTATTGAGAACACACTGCCAGATTTAAAAGAAGATGAGTTCAGTTTTATTCATAATATTTTGAGGCACAAGACAACTATCCAAAGAGAGATATCCAGGAAAGTACAGTAGAGGATTTGCAACTTTACATGAAGAGTAGGAAGTCTTGGGCATATAGGTAGTGATTGTCAAGATCTTCCATGGAAAATCTATAAACTGAGGAGATAATCACATGAAGAACCCTGGGGGATAGCAACATTTAATGGCCCTGAAAGAGGAAAATAATCCAACAGAGAGAAGGAAGAGAATGGCCCAAGAGGCAGATGAAAACCTAGGACCATATAAAGGAAAGAGAAAATGTAATAAATAAGGAGAGAGGTGAATTCAGGGGCCTCTCTTTGTTTTTAATTTAAGAAACTTTGAGCTCAGAGAGAGGAAGAGTGAGTAGTTGACAATGAAGAGAACTGATCAGACTGTTTATTTGTTAAAGCCCCATAGAGAAGATAGGAAAAGATGGAACCCAAAGCCCAAAATAAAGGGATTGCCGTGGCAAGGAAAATAGGTACGATTTTCTTTGCAATAGAAGTAAAAGAGGAAATGACAGATACACGGACAAATGTAGAAACAAGAGTTTCTTTTTGATGGCCTTACAGAGCAAAGGGTTGCCTGCAGGGTCATACATCAGTGAATTTTGAATTTCTGATAACAACGAATAATTTCTCATTGGAGCACACATATACTAAAAAAGTACTCATTGTTTACCTGAAATTCCAATTTAACTGAGCATCTCATGTCATTTTGTTAAGTCTGGCAGTGCTAAGCATAGCAAGGTAGAAAAAGCATTGTTGGATGCCCTGTTGAGGTTCAGAACTATGAGTTTATTTGGCCACAGATGGCAGGAAGTGTAACTTACCTCTGCAGTTCATCATTAAATGTAGACACAATCAAAGAAGGCAATTGAACTTGGATCTAAGCAGTGACATCCCGAAACCTCTAGATTTCACATTTAGCACAGTTTAACATATGTGTCCCCAAGTATCTCCAGATAAGTTTGAAACTGGAAAACAGAGACAAATGGGCTTTACAAAGAAGATTTTTAAAGTAAAATAACACTTCAATTAGTAGTTTTGCTTTCCATATTTATTTAGAGGGGAAAAAAACATACTCCTTTTTATCTTACCCTTTCCAGTAACTTTAATAGCATTGGGAAAACTGGCTTCATAGACTCACAGATCATCTTGGTCACGTTCCAATGTGATCTTTGAAGACCGTTAGAGCATCCGCAAACATCATCTTTGTCTTCCTTGGACACACTGTTTCCTGGGGCAGTCTCTTTCCTTTTAGAATCTCTAATTGTGAAAACACTCTTTCTCATATTTAAGCAGCCTGTATCCTTGTATTTTCTACCTGTTGGTCCTAGATTTATACTCACTCAGTAAATAGATTTTTAAATTTTGTTTATGTATTCTGTTACTTCTTTCTGTTACTTTTTTGTGCCAAAATGAGACTGGCATTTTACTCTATAGTCCATTCCAGGAGTAAAAGATCAGCTGTTCAGAGTTTTCAGTATTTAGGTGATAAAGGTCTCTAAGTGACCTAATGGTAATCATTTATATCCAAGAGGTAACAGACTCTTCAGAAAGTTCATAAATGTATTGTCTTCCATAGGTTTTGCCTTGTTTTTCTGAGTCTTAGAAGAATTAATAATGATCTTTCTCCTGTTCACTTTAATAACAACCGAGTTGGTAGGAAGTACAGAAATGAACACCATCAGTAACCTGTCACATGTGAATGATTGGAATTACTCAACAGAGAGTCACAGCATCTCACTTTCAACTCTCACTTTCTTTCTACTGGGAGGGGTCAAACTTGGAAAAGGTAAAATGCTCTCTCTTTATATATCTGATAGAAAAAATGAGAAAAATGGATGTGTATTACAAATGTATGCATTACTAGTGTGATGGTGTTGTAGAACTAATTTCTCTCTTTGAAATGAATAATTATGTTTATTGTAGTCCTCATCAAAAATTCAGATATAGACTATCTACTTTAGCCTACAGACTTATGGGTTCTCCAACAAAGAAAATGTTAATTAGCAACACAGTCTTACGTTATGAATGTATAGTGCAATTTCACAGTCTTTCAGCATTTATCCAAGTAATTTATATTTTGAATGAACAAAAGCAATGAATTAAGACATTGGTATTTATACATATATACACACATATGAAATTTATGAGAAAAATAACATGAAAGACTTACAGAAATGACCTCTTATACCTTTTTAAAAACATATATTTCCAAGACATACTTTGTTCTTACCAAGGTTGTTTTTGGATTTTTTTTCCTAATTGTTCTCATTTAGGGAGACAGTCTTTCCAGGAGTGAGTGGAATGACAGTATCACCAATAATACTGATTGTCTTAATTGGTAGATCATCAAAAGCCAAGTAGATTTATTAATATTCTTTTAATTTGGCTAAATAGGTCACTCTCATTTTTGGAAATAGCATGTATTCTGTAGGCCGATTATTTAACAAGTTGTGCTTTTAGAAAAAAGAAAAAAATGGACATTTCTCTACCTGTAAAACCAAAAGTAAGTTTGAATATTAAGCAGGAATTTTCCAAGCTTAGAAACTTCAGGCAAAAGTAGATAGAAGTATGGTGGTCCTTCGGACATGTACATAAGTATTCACATATTATAAAGCTGTTTCAACTGTACTATATCTATCTTTTCTTTGTTAATTTCTAAGTTTGTTAAATACCCAATTATATCAAAGTACAAATTACTGAATAAGAAAAAAATCAATTAGGTTTTTGTTTGTTTGTTTGTTTGTTTGATTTTTAGAGAGAAAGTGAAAGACAAAGCATGAGCAGGGGAGAGGGAGGGGGAGAAAGACAGAATCTTAAGTAGGCTCCAAGCTGGTGTGGAGCCCAACAAAGGGCTTGATCTCACCACTGGAGACCATGACCTGAATGAACCAAAATCAATAGATGCTTCACTGACTGAGCCGAACAGGTGCCCCTATCTACTTCTTAATTTAAAAACAATATGTGTTCAGGATTACAGTTATTTGAACTATGAGCCTATGAGCTTTCTTTAAGGAACTCATATTTACTTGGCAAGGTGCAATTTTTTCTGGAAGGAAGGAAGAAAAAATAGAGAGAGGGAGGAAGGAAGGAAGGGAAGAAAGAAGGAAGGAGGGAAGGAAGGGGAAGGAGGGAGGAAAAAGAAAGGAAGGAAAAACAGAAAATAAAAAGGAAAAAAGCAGTACCCTCTGTCTTCTCTCACTTATACAAATTCATTTTAAACATATATATATATATATATATATATATATATGCAAACAGAAATAAATATTCATTTTAAATATATATATATATATGCAAACAGAAGATGAACACTGTAATGAATACTATATAAAAAACTGATGAATACTGGGTACAGTGCTTGTTCCACCACCTCATGATTTATATCTGAGAATTTATTTATAGCATGAACATTTCCTCCATTTCTAATTACCATGTTTAGGTTTTCATGTCATTACACATGCATTTCAAACCTTCTGCAACCATCCTCAGGCACAGGCAAATTTAAACACCAGTGTCTAATTGGGTGCAGAAATTAAAATTCCCCTGGCACAACCTGGGTGAGTTGTCTTTGGTTCGTAGCACTCTGACGGCCATAAACTCAGCCTGAAGGTCTCCTTGCCTCCTCCGTCAGATATAAGGAGGACTCCAAGGGTCTATTCGTTCCCCTTCACTCTCCTCCAGGTTTATGCAGAGCTGAGGGTGCCATCATACCATCATACAGGAGCTGCTGTGTTTAGAAAGCTTCTTAAGACAGATTTTACTTTAGACATTATACTACAGACTTTCTTCTTTCCTTCCTGGTTCTCCTACAGGTGATCATGAAACCTCTCTATTTTCTGCCTAACTTGTACCACTTTGCTCTTATTTGGTCTCTCTGAGCCTCACCGTAATAAATGCTGATGCCTTTATTTTATTTTATTTATTTTATATGTTTTTTATTTATTTTTGAGAGACAGAGAGAGACAGAGTGAACAGGGAGAGAGAGAGGGAGATACAGAAACTGAAGCAGGCTCCAGGCTCTGAGCTAGCTGTCAGCTTAGAGCCCGAGGCGGGGCTCAAACCCACGAACTGTGAGATTATGACCTGCGCTGAAGCTGGAAGCTTAACTGACTGAGCCACCCAGGTGCCCCTGATGCCTTTATTTTAAAGGTAGTTTGATCTGAGCTAGCTCATAACCCTCATAGGGTGTAACCAAATCAAAGCATTTTGCCACTGTATAAGATAGTAACAATGGAGAAAACACAGGCAGAATATAGGAAGAAAAGTAAATAACTAGAATGAAATAGAAGTCACATACACTGTCAGAATGTTCCATGAATGAGAGGAGTCTTGGTTTGAAAGCCTCAAAATTCTACCAGTTCAGGCTAGGAAGAACTAAAAAGATCACTTCAACCAGTGGTTCTCAATCTAGGCTATGTGTTAGATTCACCTAGGAAGTTAAAAAACAAAAAATGTTCCTGCCCCAACCCCATCCAGAGCCCCCTGGAAAAAATATCTCAACATGGGTATGTTTCTCAAAGCAATCCAGATTACTCTAATGAGAAGCCAGGGTTGAGAGTCACTGATTTTTTTTAACCCAATCTCAGGTGAACAAACTGATGCCCAGAAGATATGTATATTGCAAGAACCGTACTCTGGGCAGCAGGTTCACTTGGCAACACTTCTATAACCCGGAAACACTAGAATGGAGCCTGGAGAGGAACAACTGGTACAGATTATTTCCCTTCAGCTCTTGAGACCATTTGGGAGAGTGATTCTTACCCTTGAGAAGTTTATTGGGAGAAATAGAAGACACAGCTGCTTTTTACAATGTTCTTCTTGGATCAGACCTCAAATTTCTCATCTAGTTGCAATTCACTTTCAAATGACACTGTAGAAAAAGCAAACAAACAAACAACTAAATCCATGGCTCTCAAAATATAGCCCCTGCCCCGCTGGCAACAGAATCACATGGGAACTTGTTAAAATGCAAATTATCAGATCCCAACTCTGAGCTACTGAATCAGAAACTCTGGGAGTAAGTCCTGGCTATTCAGTTTAACTGGACCTCTGTGTGGTTCTGATGCACACCAAAGTTTGAAAACCACTGAAGTAGCACCTGCAGATGAGAAAGAAAACAGGCAATCGTAATACAGGCGTTCATGCTGCAACGGGTAAAAAGGGGGAGCTTTAGACTATAAGGAAACGGAGCCTGATACCAAGTATGTACATGAGGGACAGGAAAACACAAAACAAATAAAGGACATAGATATATGCTTGTATTTGATTATCTTCTTTTTCCTTTTTCAAGGGTATAGATATACGTTTGTGTTTATTTTTCCTTTCTTTAATGACTTAACATACTGTGTATAGATATATGTGTATGTGTGCACTGTGTGTCTGTATATACACACATATACATACACATACACTCCGAAAGGATAAATTAGGAAATTGAGAAGATCAGGACACATGAAAATAAGGATACTAAAATAAAGATACTAATGGGGCGCCTGGGTGGCTCAGTCGGTTAAGCGTCCAACTTCGGCTCAGGTCATGATCTCACGGTTCGTGGGTTCGAGCCCCGCGTCGGGCTCTGTGCTGACCGCTAGCTCAGAGCCTGGAGCCTGTCTTCAGATCCTGTGACTCCTTCTCTCTCTGACCCTCCCCTGCTCACACTCTCTCTCTCTCAAAAATAAATAAAAACATTAGAAAATTTAAAAAAAAAGATACTAAATCAACAAAAATGCATATATGGAGATTTACTACAAACAAGTTTCATAGGCAGAGTGGCTATAGCAAAGAAAGAAGTTTCACAGAAAAGCACACCAAGTGTCCAGATGAAACACAGCTTTTGCCAGTAATGAAGAATGACTAAGCAACATTTATTGCAGGAGCCCTTAAACTAGAACATTTCATGTAGTGGATGGCACCCATGGCTACCTCCATGTGATGAACACAGTCCACAGAGGTCCGCTCCTTTAA
The DNA here is from genome assembly GCF_006229205.1 of Suricata suricatta. Lineage (NCBI taxonomy): Eukaryota > Metazoa > Chordata > Mammalia > Carnivora > Herpestidae > Suricata > Suricata suricatta. The sequence goes on from NC_043700.1 coordinate 60,912,625, forward strand.
CAGTGAGGGTTGGCACAGAACAGGGTTAAGGTTTTATCCTACTACTAGAGAGCTATGCTAAGTGCTTAGAAGGATGACTTCTCCAGCTTCAAAACTCAAGGACACACTTAGTATTTGTGGGAAAAGAAATGTCATAGAAGCAAATGTATCTATCCACTGGCAGCTGACACTTTTTCGTGATAAATAGCTGAAGATCAATTCTCTCTTGTTTAAGTGCTTAATTTCCCAAGACATATAATAACTTAAACATCCTTGCAAGGATGATTTTTAAAGTTATATCATGACTTTGACTATATAAGAAATACAAAGATAGATCATAAAAGTCATGACTTACATTTTTTTAAAACATTTTGCATCATCTACTACTACATACTATAGTATGTCATTAATGGAGAAGAGAAAAGTTTGGGGTAAAATTATATGAAATTTTCTTAAGAACTTTAAGAATAGAAAAAAAAACAATATGTGCTTCTTCTTCTATACCACCTTCACTCACCTTCCCAAATACTGAGCTAATATGACCAAGCACAACTGTAGGTTGATGCCACCCACCCAGTTAAAAGAGCATTTGTGCCAATTTCTCACCTGATCTCAAAACCATATTTTTCATCATCCGTTGGGAGACATCATAGCCCAAATTCTACTCTGTGCAAAAATAAGGCTCACAAGTGTGCATAAGTTTTGTAGCTTCTCATTCCTTTGCAAGTGATAAGTTTGCATGAAGATTAACTTTCAATATATTTATCATAGTGATATGATGAGCAATGTAAATGGGCTTTTTTGCCTACATGTGCAATGATTTCATTCCCCTACTTTTTGTCAAATGCCATTAAGGGATCAAGTGCGGAAATTGACAAACTTTGTGACTAACTAATATAATGTGAATCTTCGTTATGATATGAAATATATGTACTTATGTTTATAACATACATATGTAATAGATCTATAATCTATAAAAGGTAAAGCTGTTACAATTGCATTCAAGTAGAATGCTATTTTTATGAAGTCCAATTAAAAATATTAGTTTGTATTCATGATGTACTTCTTTAAAGAATAGCCACATTAAGTCACATATTTGAAAATTAAAATATAATTTGAAAACAAAAAGCAGCTTTCATTACAATGACAGTAAAAAAGAGGTTTGTAAGTATCAAGCCCCAAGTTTTATCTTCTTTCCTGCTATGTGCATCAAATAAAAAAATTTAAAAAAAAAAGATAAAATCTCCATCAACATCAAGAAAGCAGAGGAATGTGACTGGTGTCATATTATTTGTCGGCTATACATCATCCAAAACTAAGATAAACTGGGAGTTAGTCCTGGCAACGATCCACTTTATTTATCTCACATCATGTTTAGTGCAATACCGTACTCAAGGCTTTTACTTCTGCGCTTGCGTGTTTGCATTTATGTTTTTCACTTTTGTAGTTTGCGCATGAAAAGAGTTCTTTTTCATCAAAAGCCTTGTGGAAGTTATACATTTCACTTTTTTTATATAGTCTTTGTATTCACATAAAGACAGCTACTTCAGAGACATTTTAAAAGGCAAAGAAAATAGAGAAGAGATATACAAAATGATTGCATCTGGCATACATAATTAATGAAATTCATTATGATTATACTGAGTGTGGAGGAAAAATGATATCAATTTATCAGTTAGATTTTGTTGTGGTGAAAAGTGCTGTTCAAAAAGATGAAAAGGTGATGAAGTCACAGGAATACAAAACAAAGGCCAGGCACTGAGAAAGACTCCACGGACAGTGATGCGTATTGAGAAAGTTGAAACATCCACATGTCCATGCAGGTGAAAATGCGGATGATCGAGCTGGAGAGACCCCTTTCAGCAAACAACAGGGTAAATTGGTTTTAGCCTCTAAGGAACTGAAGCAGAATTACCATGTACAGAAGTGGAATGCCTGAATACACACACTTGCATAGATCATAGATGTATACCATAGCTGCATAAGGTATCAAGTTTTATATATTTAGAATTCAGATAATACAAGACATCTGTGGTATGGGTGTGTATGTGTGGAGGGGAGATGAGGGACAAATTTTTCTTAACACTTTCTGTCCTTCAAATGAATACATATATTGGATATACAATGGAGACTCTCACTGATAGAGTTAGCACCTGCAAGTTTGTATTTCCTTTAAAATATAAATGACTGCAAGTGAAAATCCTTTGGTTGCTACATAACCACCAAAATGTTACAAGGGCTGCTCCTAGAGAGAGACACACACCAAGAAACAGACTCTTAACTATAGCGGAACAAACTGATTGTTACCAGAGGGGAGGTGGGTGGGCAGGTGGAAGAAATAGGGAAAGTAGATTAAGCGTACACTTATCATTATGAGCACTGAGTGATGTGTAGATGTTGAATCTCTATACTGTACACCTGAAACTGATATAACACTGTATGTTAACTTTACTGGAATTAAAATTAAAAATCTTAAAAAGTGAAAAAAATAAAATAATGAGATTTTTAAGCTTTTTATAAGGAAAAAGAGTGGCTGCTTCTGAAGCTGAACAGGAAGAGAACAGGCAAGCAATCGGCATTTACTGCTAACGAGACATAACTTCTCCAAATTCTTCAAGTATATATTCATGAATTTGTCAACTTACTAGAGAATGAGAAAAAGTTGAAGTAGAATTGGAAAATTATTCTTAAGCTTTTATATTTTTTGTTTATTTTAGTATTTGTTATAGTGATTATCACAGTAGTTGTGGTTATTGTAAAGAAAATTAAAAACAGAGAAAAATACTTCGATTTACATTTAATTACCTGGTGGATCACCTGAGTGGCTCAGTTGGTTGAGCGACTCTTGATTTTGACTCAGGTCATGATCTCATGGTTAGTGGGATAGAGGCCCACATCAGGCCCTGCACTGACAGTGTGAAGCCTGCTTGGGATTCTCCCTCTGGCTGTCTCTCTTGGCCCCTGCCCCTCCCTCTTTCTCTATCTCAAAATAAATAAATAAACATTAAAAAAAATAAACTTAAGGGCACCTGGGTGGCCCAGTCAGTTAAGCATCTAACTTCAGGTCAGGTCATGATCTGGCAGTTTGAGAATTCGAGACCCGTGTCAGGTTCTGTGCTGACAGCTCAGAGCCTGGAGCCTTCTTCCGATTCTGTGTGTGTCTCTCTCTCTGCTCCTTGCCTGCTCACACTGTCTCTCTCTCTCTCTCAAAAATAAACATAAAAAAATTTTAAAAATAAACTTAATTACCTGCCTAGATAATCACTATTTAGGTTTTGATATGTTTAGATATATTTAGATTTGGTATATTTCCTTCTAATCTTTTATGCACATAATTTTTAATAGTATTGTGCTCTTTTCAGTCATTTCTCTACATAACAAGGTATAATGTTCACACACATAACTTTTTTTAAATTTATAGTTTATTGTCAAGTTGGTTTCCATATAACACCCAGTGCTCATCCCCACAAGTGCCCTTCTCCATGACCATCATCCCCTTCCCTTTTCCCCTCCTCCTTCAGCCCTCAGTTTGTTCTCAGTATTCAGGAGTCTCTCATGACTTGCCTCTCTCCTTCTCCCTAACTCTTTTTCCCCCTTCCCTTCCCCATACTTTTGAAAAAAAAAAAAAAACTTATTTTGGTGTAAGTGGAAAAACTCTGTTCTATCAAGATTATGAATAAATACATTTATATGATTTTATTTTTTAAGGCATTTTAATTTGGATCCACAAAATTGTGTTTTCCTTCCTCTGATGGAGAAACAAGTGGTTGGGACAATGAAATGGTATGAGGATAATTCTGGATATACTCTACGCTAGGAAAATTGAATTAAAAAGAGGAAGTAAGAAACCACATTATTAATTATATATTTGTGATTCTACTGCTAGTTGGAAAACCATATTTTAATGTTATTACTATTTGAGCTAATTATTTGTTATTTGTAGTTCTGCTATTTGGAAAAATATCTGTTTTCATTGAAATATCTCAAATCCAAGAAAGAGTCTATGAGAAAGGGTGAAATGGCTTCCTTCTGTTTTTCAAAATGACTGTCCCATACAATGTAATGAAGTTAAAAATTAACTCACAAACATGATGGTTTTTAAGTGATACCTGTGGTGACAAACAAATGCTCAGAAGCCCTGTAGATTAAGCATCTGTCCCAAGAAGCTCTCATTAAAACCCTGAAGTCAGTCTGTCCTTCACTCCCTTTGTCCCACAGCCCACCCCACCTCCTTTATTCAGACTGGTATCTCCTTTACCAACTTGTACAGTATCTAATGCTCTCTTTTCCATTCTCACAACTATGACTCTAGCTCTTTTTACTACTGTTGATTTTGACTATTACAATATTCCCTTCTTTTTCTTTCAGATCTCTGAGGTAACACAGATTAAGCTTCCTAAAGATATTATTTTCTTACTCAAATTTTTTAGTGCGTTCCCACGCCAACTGAAGACACTTAAAATGTTTTTGTGTGTGTGCCTGTGTGTGTGTGTGTGTGTGTGGGTGGGTGGGTGTAGGTGTAGGTGTTAGCAATGGATGAAGGAAATGTATTTGAGACTCTCCATAATCTTATTTTCTTTTTCATCGTGACATCCCACTACAATCCTATCCAACCTTTCATGTTGCTGTCAAACCTATCCACATTTTTTACCTGAGTACCTGGTCAATTCTACTTCCAAACATTCACTGAAAATATCTGCTATATCTGGAGTATCCCAGTAACTGCCATTTTTATCTGCCAACATTCTGCCCAAGCTCCAATTCCAGTTCATATTCTGCGTCTTCCACTGGAGTTTGACCACCCTCCCAACTCACATTCTGTACGTTCTTTCCCTCTCTTACATACAACTGTGCTTGATATGTCACAGATCACATTGCCATTTTCCAGTGTGTAAACTGTCAAAGAATAAGGTCCTTGAACGGTAAAGATTGAGACTTACTCTTGTATAAGTCTATCACAGCACCTTATATATCCTCACACGTAGTGCGTATGCAACAAACTCTTTCTTGAGATAATTAATAAATGAAGAAATGAATGAATAAGTGAATAAATGAATAAAGACTGATTCACTCATTGCATTCAAAGCAGCTGAAACATCAGTATTTTGCCAAGACACGTACTTGCCTGTTTAGAAGACGTCATAATGCAGAAGCTATTTCTAATTCATTCGGTGCATTCTTGGTTATCTGTAAATAAATTACCTGCTCTGTCAATTATCCATGGCAACTTGAGACTTCCCTTGATGTATTGTTCTACTAGATAAACTTACTGAGTGGACAGAAAATGGAAGGAAGTTATGGTTGAGAACGAGGTTATGAGCGTTCAGACACTTAGCAATCACAAAGAAAGTGCTATCACAAAATCAATTTGTTCGGGGGGGGGGTTGATTTTTTTACAAAATCAATTTGAATTAAGAATCTCTGCCAGATACAAAAAATAAAAAGACTAAAAAGTTATAATCATAATTTTTCTACTAGTTCTGTCATTATGTATGTACAAAATCTCTACTGTGTATCTGAGCAAATGTTGTCCCTTTGGTTACATCTACACAGAAGGCAAATAAGCATGAATTATCTGATCTTTAGATTTTCCTGTCACATCAATGCATGCAGCTGATAACTTTAAGAATATCTGCTTAGGAATATCTCTAGTTTAATTTTATCAGTCTTACAAACAAGCCCAAAAAAGATCTCAAAACTGAGTTATAAAATGAATATTTGTGACATGTGTGAGAATGTAGAGAAAAATCATTACATCAGTATGCTTATTCAACATTTATTATCTATCTATTCATCTGTATGTCACCAAAATTATAAGGTAGGATCTGAAAAGATACATACTACTGGGGAAAAATCACTTCCTTTACCCGGAAGCAGATTGTACTCTGAGCTCAACATAGGGCAACAAAGTGACAGTTAACAGAAGAGGGATTATCCCAAAAGGCACGCTCCATCTTTAGGTGTCTCCTGACTTGGAAGATCTGGACAGTTTGAATGGATCCTAAAACTACTGAGAAACTCTATTCTGTTGTTGGGTACACTTGGGGCTGGGACTCTTGGGACCATATATGCCTGTACATGGCAGAAGAATCTAATGTACTCCAAGAACCCATGGAAACCTCCCAGAAAGTCCTCAAAAAGGACCTAGCCCACTATGAAACTAAATCACTAGACTATACATGATAGAGGAGTCCTTAAGAGAATCCGCAGACCCAATCAGAGTTTAAACTCTTAGTATCAATAAGATCAAATCATCACCAGAGGTGATGACAGCTACAGGAAGAGCAATTCAAATAGAATCTTCCTAACCCATTGCAGCTCACACAACTGAAATACCAATAAATTCAAATAAGAACTGGCCTCCCTGCTTCCATTATTGGTGATGGAAGGTGATCATTATCTTCTCCACCGTTTTCCAGCAGTGTGATACCTGGTGGGAAGAAAATGTGGCTGGTTAGTTGCAACTTTGTATCAGCTCTGGGATCAAGTTAGGAACCAGGGACATTGCTATGTCACTGCTCAGACTACAGCTCTGCAGATGGTCTGAGGTTTTGAACAACTCAGTGATGACAAATTAGGGCGTGAAATTAAACTCAGGAAGTCATGCTACATACCAAGTGTTTCTGAGTTGAAAATATCCCTTTCAGAAAACCAAACACTTGAAAAAAAATCACTTGTGTGTGAAGAACTATCACTTATCTGGAGATGTCAAGATTGTTGTTAGATTCAGAAAGACCAATCTTATGATTACAAAAACTGTATTAGCTATCTGTAAATATTTTTATTCTTCTGTCATAATTATATGTTTAGAGTTTTCAAGATTTTTTAAATGTTTTAATGTTTATTTATTTTTGAGAGAGACACAGAGTGTGAGCAGGGGAGGGGTAGAGAGAGAAGGGGACACAGAACCTGAAGCAGGCTCCAGGCTCTGAGCTGTCAGCAAAGAACCCTACACGGGGCTCAAACCCATGAACCATGAGATCATGACCTGAGCCGACTGACCTCAGTGTAATGAACTGAGCCACCCAGACGCCCCAGAGTTTTCAAGATTTTTTAATCTCAGGCTGAATGGTAGCTTATAATATTTCATCTCTGTAAAGAAAATTTTAGAAACCTGAGTTATAAGATTTTTCTTAATTCCAAAAATGTATGCTGATTCCAGATCAATAACAGTTGGTGGAAAGCAGTTGTTAGGAAGAATAATGTTAAATACTGCCCATCTTCTCTGCTTATTAAGTAAGAGTTACTTCTCTTTTCTACTGCAGATGAGTTTGCTTGACTTCCTCTGATGCTCACATAGGATATAAAATTGGTTCACCTCAGTTTAGTTCCTCAAATGAAAAATAGGAGTGCATGGTATATAAAGGATAATACATTTCTCACTTTCATTATAAGTGATTTTCCCGAAACATAAACAGAACACTGGTAGTTGGCAACAAGTTCTGAGAATTGCTAAATCATCTCACTAAACTATCTTTTTTGGTCTCTGCTCTATACATGTTTTGTTTTTCTGTTTTTTGTTTTTTTCTGCTCTGTACACATTTAAATATGGCTTAATGTATAGTGTTCCCAGTCCCTTTCTGGTCTAGTAATTAACCTTCTTTACCCTGACTTTTCACATGGTCTTCACTTAAATTGCTCTTAATATTATGCTATTCTTTCTGCACAAAGAAAATCCTGCCCTCAAAAATGAATAAGCAGGAATTTATTTAGTCATAATATCAGAGCTTGCATCAATGAGATAATTAACAAACACCAAAGACCAGATCTGTGCAGTGTGGGATTTAAGGGCAATAAAACCCCAAGAATGGAAGGAGCATTTTAAGGAAAGAAAATCTAGAGGCTGTCTCATTAAGGGTATACGTGTTAGAATAGCTTCAATGTAGGTGAGGTTTTATCAAGAGGGGAGGATATCACAGTTATGAGATCATATTTGAGGAAATTTTCAGAGGCAGATATTCCCAGAATGCAATAATCATCTCAGCATTGAATGAAGAAATATTTAACCTTTATTTATCCCTTTATTTTATCCTTATAAACAGCCCTAATGCACTGATTGTATTTTTAACAACTACACCAGTGTTTCCCAACTTGGTTTTTTAAATCGTGACACACACAGAGCATGGTAACCCTCTGAATCAACAAGGGCTAATGGACATTACAGTACTGTCCTTTCCCTAGCCTCCAGGTTAATAAGAATCAGGATCTTGTCACAGGAGGAACTTATCTGTGGCAAAACCACTTACCAGCTGGTAAATTTTGTATCAGCTGGTAAATTCTGTATCATGCTACCATGCCTGTATATTGGGATTTAGTGGGAAATACAGTAGGATTGGTAAGGTAAGTACAAATTACAGAAGGTCATATAAAAACCACGTGAAGTAATTTGCATTTTATTTGATGCTGATAGAGTTCTTGAAGAGTGACAGTGTTTAAGATCTGAGTAACTATGTTTTGAGAATGATTTGAAAAGGGCAAAGTCTTAAAGGCAGTTCATGTAACTGTTGACAATTCAAAACTACTAGGGAGATAGCAGTAAGGATGAAGAGAAAGAAGATATGGAAAACACTGAGGGAGGGAAAATATTGGCAAGTTGATGACAATTTGAATATAGAATCTAAAGTATATGGGAGTTTCCAAGATAAAGGCAAGCCAAGAACGGGATACTTAAGGAATGGCATCTTTGGGAAGAAAAGCTAGTTTAAGACATGGTGAGATATAGGAAGCATCAAGTGTCTTATTGGGGATGCCACATTAATAGAGTTAGAGGACTAGCTGAAGTTTTTGGTTATTAGAGAAGCAGAGATTGGATTTGGATATAGATTTAAAACCACAAGTCTAGGAGTAATGCTGGAAGATGAAGTATAAAACTCCCAGGGCAAGCAAAGGGGAAATGCTAACCAAGGAGGGAGGGAGGAGAAATCAGTCTGTGGGAAAGAAAAAAATAACAGAATTGCAACATTAGAGGAGAAATATGAGTTCTTGTTGTTTAATTACCCTTGCATGGGCTCCTTTGATGCAATGCCTGCCATATAAATACCCTACTTATATTTGAGTGCTTTCTTTTTTTTAATTTTTAACTTGTTTTTGATAGAGAGCACAAGTCAGAGAGAGGCAGAGAGAGAGGGGGACAGAGAATCCCAAGCAGGCTCCAGGCCATCAGCACAGAGCCTGGTGTAGGGCTGGAACTTACAAATCATGAGGTCATGACCTGAGCTGAAATCAAGAGTCAGATGATTAACCAACTGAGCCACCCCGGGGCACTTCTATATTTGCGTACTTTCAATGATGGAAAATTTGCACTCTCCTGGGAGGAGCTGATTAGTTCTTTGTCAAGCTCTGCGTGTGTATGTGGGGGGGGATTGTGTGGGTGTGGGTGTGTGTTATGTACATATATATATATACTTCATGGAGATTTGTTTCCTTTACTTCTGATACACATGCCCACAACATGCCAGGTACTGCACCCTTTTATCTCCTTTAATTCTCAGGACACCTCAAGAGGTTATTTTTCGCCTCATTTACACATGAATAAATGGAGTAAACTGAGAACATCTCCAGTTTCCTGGAGCAGAAAGCAAGCATGTGAGCCAGGATTTGGTTTGCTTGTGAATCTCAAACACTAAATAATATCTTCTTTTTTTATTTTTCTGTGACGGTGGGAATAAAAAGTAGCACAAAAAGGATATGAATTCATCCATGAGGGATATGAATATGCTATATGTAGACTGTCTTTGTCCCATTTCCTCCCACTTTCAACATCAATTCTTCAGCATCGTAACTTCCAGTCTCTCAAACCCATCCTTCCCCCATGATAGTCAACCTCCCGGCTCAGTCTAGCCCTTATGGCCAACTGTTTTCACTCTGTGTTCCCTGATGCGTTAGAATCCTTCACTCCTTGTCCTTCCCATTTCTGACTTTGTGATCTCAAGATCACACATTAGATTGCACTACAGCTGTAGGGCTGCTCTCTGACTGCTGGAGGCTGCTGACTCCGGGCAGTCTTTAGGGTGTCCACTGTAAATTTGTGCTGTCTAATCTCACCGGGGACCTCATAGCTGCTCCACGGTTCTAATAGTCATGCTTGGCTAATTTCCCATCACAGTCTCCAAGTGGCTTTTTCTAATTAAGCCTCTCTAATACCTTAACCCCATGCCTTCCTGCCTTCTGTTGAACATACACATTGTCTGCTGTATCACGAAAGACAAGACCCCTCCCCAGATCCAGCTACCGCAACCCCTCTGCCTCCACCACTTTCACTTAGCGTCTTCCCTCTACCTCTTGCTCACAGGGGAAAGCATGTGTTTCCCTCCTGCGTATTCTTCCACTTGTTCCCCATACTTTCTTGACTCCTCAAGAAACCTTCATTGAGCAATGGGGCATTCCCTTGCCTATTTTTTTAAACTGTCACCTGTCTATGGCACCTTCAGTTCTGCTAATGAACAAGTCCAGGTTTTCCCTGTTAAAAATGAAATGAAATGAAAATTAAAAATAGAACTTTGCTATTCTTTCACTGCTATGCTGTATTTCTTGAAAAGAGAGAAAACTCTGTTCCCTTGTTTACTTGAGCACTAACTTCTCATCCACTGCTTAATACATTTCAATATGGCTTCCACCCACATGTATTCTAATCATTTTTAGCTTAGTAAAGTGAATTCTAAGAATGAATGCCAAATTCTGAAACATGATAATTAGTTTTGAGTAAAGATTAACATCCATATAAAGTCATTACAAACATAGCTGTATCTATAATGACTGTGCTTAAAGATTATTTAGTTGAGAAGGGGCATAAGGAAAAATGTAGGCAGGGAAGTGAGGAGATAGGTCAGAAAGATTTCCCAAAAGGAAACGGGAGAAAATGGGATGGAATACAGGAAGAGAAAGTTAAGGGACTGTCTGAAAACTGCAGGGATGACTGCCTTTAGGAATTATACATTGTAAATGGGCTTTGTTGCCACATATCCAAGTAAGGTCCTAGGCATCTTTACACATTCTGCAGACTGAGGGGCTCCAATCTCCTCCCCAGTGTCACATCATTCCGGATTCTTAATACCTAGGTAATTGTAATAGTTGCCCCAATGGAGTCCCTGCCTCTAGGTTCTGTTCTCTCCTTAATCCACCCCACATGCTAATGCTATTGTCTGATTTGCATTGCATATAGCAAGAACTAAAAAAATGTGAATGAATGAACAGTAAAATTCCAAAATTACATGATCACTATGACCTTCACAAAGATATTTTTAGTGATAAATTATTAAAAATAAAAAAACTTATGTAGAGAAAAAACATTAGTCTACCAGAGCCAAGAAACATTGGCAAGAGGGGGGGTTGGGAGCAGTGAAGGTCATTTTAAGATATACAAAACCAAAAAAAAAAAAAAAAAAAAAAAAAGATTCTGCCCCCACACACACACAATTTCCAGAATTTAATTTGCTAAATACTATTTGCTGATCTACTTTTCATAGAAAGATAGAAAGATAGAAGTTATATGGAAATAGAAGTTTATTCAAGTCATAAATGGTAGAAATCTTAATGTATACTGATTAAACTATAAGCAGCCAGTTAAAAGAGTAAAATGCCAATAAAATTTAGGAATTCAGCTTATTCTTGTCACTAGGTGACAGACACCAATGTCAGTCACCAATAATTTAATGGGAATCACTCACTTCCCAAGCGTTGATTTCCCATAAGGTAAAAATGCATTGGTATTATGAATATTTTACAATGCAATTTTAGTGTTAAGATCATTTTCTCTACACAATTATTCTGTTGGAAAAAGCATTTCTATGTTTTTATTACCATGTTATCTTTGATAATGTAGCAGCTATGGTTAGTGTAAGTAAATTATATCAGCCTAAGATTTGTTTAATTCTTTTTATAATGGCATAATAAATATTTTTTATTTCTAGTAAATATTTGAAGTTGATATTTAGTTCTTAACTTCATTTACAATAATCTCAACATGATTTGAAAAAGACTCGGGGTCCAACTTGAGTCGGATAATTTAGCAAAAGTTTAAAATGCTAAAAAGATGTAAAAATAAGTCTCATGCACTAGGAATGAAAACAAAAAAGCTTTTGGTTTTCCCTGTGACAGAGAACCTTAATTTTATGCAGACATGAAATTTCTGGTGATACTTCAGTAACAGTTTCAGCAGAAATTTTTAGAAAGAAAGATGTAGGACATAGGAAGTTGAACTACAATCAGTAAACTGTTCAGGTCAGGTTGAACTCAGTAATCAACAAGGTCTTTGTTTAAATCTGCTTCTGAATAAATTACTTTTTTCATGTCAGTAAAAAAAAAAAAAAATCAGACGCTCAAAATCATCTTGGCAGTAGTGCAGCGGTTGACATGATCTTTTTTAGTAATGAATTATCAGATGGCATTAATTGCAATTTTTTGTCTTTTTCAAATGAGAGATTTTGTCCCTCCCCCTGCAGACTATTCATGGAACAGCAAGTTTCAATGACAGGTTAGAAGGGACTTTAGTTTTTATGGTCTGCTTCTCTATGTAACTTTAACTTCAACTTTTGTTACTTGCAGTTGTTGGGGTAATATATTTTGTAAACTTCATTTTATTATTGTTGGTAATATTCATATATTGTCTTTAACTCAGAATCACCATATTAAAGGCAAGAGTCAGCAAATGTTTCCTGTTAAAAGGCAGGTAGTAAATATGTTAGTCTTTCTGGCCATATGGTCTTTACAGCAACTCCCAATTCTGTAGTTATAGTATAAACACAGCTCTAAACAATACATAAAGAAATGTTTGTGGGTGTGTTTCAACAAAACTTTATTTACAAAAACATCTGACATTAAGAATTGGGCCATAGTTTGCTGACTCCTAACCTAACGGAGTATCTTTGTGTGGATGCAGAGATGAGAGGTTCAAGGACATAAGAAGTATCAACCTCTCATTCTATGTAATTCATTAGGTTTCAATGGCTCCAAAAATAAATAGTGCAACCAAATGAAGTGCTATAGAATTCCAGGTATTCTTTCATTTGTTGCTCTTATAAGTCAGTCATAGTTTGTTGAGGAAATAATCATTTTATTAAATAATCATCTGCTGAGCACCTATCATGAGACCAATACTCTACTGGCAACAAGTGTGATACAACCTATACACTTTCATATTAAAGAGTAGACTCTCAGATAATTTTTTATTTTTCCCCACCACATCAGTCTTTTATATATGCTGCCACGTCCAACACTACTACTTCCCACCTCAGTTCAGGAGAAAGAGGACTCCGACTTTGAACTTCCTATGCTCTCATCTCATCACTCCCACCCTAAGGACTTTAGAACTTGGTGTTCCTTTTTTATTATATTCTTTTTACTTAAGAAAAAGAGATTCAGGAGTTCCTGGATTGCTCAGTTGGTTAAGCGCCCAACTCTTGATCTCAACTCAAGTCTTGATCTCAGGTTTGTGAGTTCGAGCTCCATACTGGGCATGAAGCCTACTTTAAAAAAAAAAAAGAAAGGAAGAAAAGAAAAGAAAAAGAGATTCAAAACATTAGTGTACTGTCATACTTCTTTATTTTGAGGTTAGGGAAGGGCTTGGTTTCAATTCCTGTATCATACTGCAATAACAAATAGAGCAACCATTTCATTTCCCCTGGGCAACAGCTGATATAGATAAATACGTTTTAAAAATCCATTCTTTAAAACATATGCTTTTGGAGAATAGGGCATATAGACCTAAAAGGAAAGAGCAGCAATTCAAACATTCTTCAAGCCTGCTGCTGTGACTCAGCTCTGAAAAGTAACTCTACAGATATTTTTTTTTGAAATGTACATTCATATTTTTCAAACCTTTCAAAAAATATTTCTAATCAGATTTATTGGCAACTTCTAAATCACAAGAATTATTGAGGTACTGAGATTTGAATTACAATCTTGAGGTATGGAAAGCTTAACCCATCTAATGAGGAGACAAATTATTTTTTTTAATTTGTAAAGGAACATAATGAAGATCACATGGACTGTGAATTTATGACATTCAAATTCACTGTTATTCAGTAAACTGATTGAATTCTGAATTCCTTGGAAGATATAATAATTAACATTTTAAAACAATAGAATTTACTATACTTGAACTTTATGGGACCAGTATCTTTGTAACTGTTAAACAATGATAATTATTGACAGTTTAGGCCATTAATTGTGACCAAGTATATGTGCCTCTTCTGAGGAAAATCTTTGTAATTTCTAATCTGACTTTCGATATTCACTTTATTCTTTGGTAACATGTTAAAAATTTTCAGAATTCTTCCACATAGATACTAAATTGTATACTATGTTTCCATAAATTGCCATCAAAATAAGAGAACAAAATTATCAGATTCCTTATAATGATTATGAGTCATAGCTTTTATATATGAAATCAAGCTGATGCTCATAGACACTGACCTATTAAATAGATTAAGCTGAGGATTTGCCTCAATAGTTGTGCTGTTAAAACTGGCATTAGAATCAGAATGACATGATAGTGCATTTTTGAGTTACTGGCATCTAGTGCTTAATAACATGAGCATGAGTAGCAAGTGAAAGGAAATTAATATGGGGCATAGATTCAGTTCTAGCATCAAGTTGGAGTCAAAAGTCCGTGCTTTCTAAATCTTCGGTTGCAGTTTCTAATGCAGTGTGGGATGCGTGAGGGAAGTAATCCACTGGGGAGCAATGTCCTCTGGGAGATCTCATCCTGACTACCTTGTCCTTCCCCAGGATCTGCCACTGTGAGGGGGACGAAGAGAGCCCCCTCATCACACCCTGTCGCTGCACCGGCACCCTGCGCTTTGTCCACCAGTCCTGCCTCCACCAGTGGATCAAGAGCTCAGACACGCGCTGCTGTGAGCTGTGCAAGTATGACTTCATCATGGAGACTAAGCTCAAACCCCTCCGGAAGGTACGGTATCTGCAGAAGTTGGTTTGAAAGAGAGCACTTGCAGACAGGCATGTTTTAAGAATCCATGTCTTTCCCCAATAGAATCTGGTAAAATGCTAGTATCCATGAAGATACATGTCTTGTGTTGGGCTCAATACATAAAACAGCCAAGTGTTTGCAAATAACCCTTCATCTCCATTTTATGTACTAGGGCCTCTGATTTTTATGCCAATTCCTCCAAATTGAAAAATAAAGTGTGTGTGCGTGTGTGTGTGTGTGTGTGTGTGTGTGTATGATTTATATCACACACACATATACATCGCACACACACACAAAATAAATATACTCGTAATTTGGAGCAATTGAATTGATGGAAACTGTCAGTACATGGTACTTATAAAGTCAGTTCTCCGGAAGGTTAGGATAATAGCGTCCATTAAATAATATGAACTCATCTAATTTCTTGATAATCAGGCATTGGGTAATAGAAGAGGATGTTTTCTTCCGTGAGATGTGAACTCTTTCTTTGATTGGTCTTTATTTGGGATTTTGGTTAGTTCATATATAGAGTAGTTAGAAAAAGTATTATTTTCTACATTGTGCATCAAGCTGTAAGAGAGAGGTAAGTACATTTTTATCTATGAACTTAATCTTCAAATTCCTTGTTTACATTTTTCTGAAGAATGAAGGTAAGAATATGAGTAATATGAGTCAAATATAGTTAGTATCTCACTCAAAGCTAGCAAAGGACAAGTTGGGAAGGATACAGATGAAGACCAAGAACTTTATGTAATTCATGTTTTATAATTGGGGCCCTGAATTTTAGCATGTAACTTCTCTTTTTACCTAACTTCAGCCTTACATTTATGGATGTCTCAATTTTCAAAGGAGATTCTAGAGACTGCAATTTAAATAATGAATCTGCATAGAACTGCTTTTCCATCTAAATTAAATGGAAAACAAAAGTGGATAAAAAGAACAATGCTTAGAAATAAACATGAGGAGCTCCAGGATGAGGAGGGATGTAAAGCAAAAACAAATACTCCAACAGGAATCTGATTGATTCCTGCCCATTGTAATTCTTCATCAATTCTGTAAATCCTGGAGAGGAAGAATAGTATTTCTTGCCTTTGCATAGCTTTGATTTTTAAAGTCTACAAATGGTTTATAGATGTCAAAACTGATGTTCAGAATGCCTTTGGGCTATGCATTGTCTTTTTTTTAATGTATGGGGTAACTTGGGTGACAAAAGGGACACTCTGTCCCTCCAGGTCCCAGAGCAATCAATGCCAGAAATAGAAATGGACCCTTACTCTCTGCCCTTTGCCTCATCCATTGAACAGATGCTGTGTGATGTCTGGAGTAGCTAAATAGCACATCGTGCTCTGTGATTCTGTAAATTTCTCTTCATACCCCTCAGGGAACTACAAATTGTTTCACAGCATCTGTATATTTCTCCATGGGTTTCCTTTTTCAACTTACATCCATATAAAATGTTCATTTCAACTTTGTCAAATGTAATATTTCATTTCAAGAGCAACAATCTAGGATAAAAAATTTTGGATTTTTTTCTTCTTTATACTGTCTATCCCCTATTTTTGTGTAATAAACAACACATGATGCTGTATGGAACTTGAAAACTCTTATTCTACCTTCAAATTTTTTGTAATCATCCCTTATATACAACTTTGATCCTTTCTTTGTATCCCCTTCCCAATAATTTATAACCTTATCATGAAATCCCTTTCTTCACAACTAAACTGCTTATAAACAGAGAATGGCAGTGAATACATCTGTCTTTTTTAATCTTCTTAATAATGAATATGTTGTAGCAACCTAGTGGTCACCTACTAGCTATCGATTAATGAAATACCCTGCTTTCTTTTTAAAAACATTTCCTTTGTCATAAATATTAATGAAGGACAGCATCTCAACATCCATCCATTTTAATAGCATGTGTATATCTACAGAGGATGTTAGAATCTAATCTAGAAGTTGCTTCCTGACACCCCACAGATGTGTTTTATTCAATCCATGGCCTTAAAATTTGAATTAGTTATCAACATTTAGATGTGTGATTATTTCATGTAAATTCCATATATTTGTATCTGTTTGAAAATCTACAGTATCTAGCTCTGCTGGAATCGCATTTCCATAGGGCAACACCTAAGGGGTAGCTAAGTGGAGCTAAATGGTGTTTAGTGGCTTTAAAAGGCTATTTGCTTTCAAGTGCTCTGCATCTCTCACCTCCCTCCCTCTCTGATCCTGACACCTTGTGCCATCCCCACTCATCTTTTTTTTTTTTTTTAATGTTTATTTACTTTGAGAGAGAAAGAGAATGCAGGCAAGGGGTGGGGGGGACAGAGAGAGGAAGACACAGAATCTGAAGCAGGCTCCAGGCTCCAAGCTATAAGCCTGAAACAGGGCTGGAACCCAGGAACCATGAGATCCTGACCTGAGCTAAAGTCCGAAGCTTCTGCGACTGAGCCCCAGGCCCCACCCCCATACCCCCTCATCTGAATGCCTCTGTGGCTCTGGTGTAGGGATCTGAATTTTCAGCTCCTGACCCTTCATGAGTCCTGGATATGAGAAAAACGCATTCTGTCCCTGTCTCTAGGATTTACGGGTTTTAAAAGCCCAGAAGTATTCCAAACTTTTACTTTCTTCTTTAAAAGTGTGGAACATAGCATACTTAAATGACAGTATCCAAAATGACTTCAGATACTGAGGTGATCTGAACTATACAGATATAAGGCATGTGTAAACTGTAATAGGTGGTTTATTTGGATGGCACTAAGATTCATCAACAGTTTTCTTTTGATAGTTTTTAATTGGTCATTACAAATGACAGATACAGCATTTGGTAGGACATATACAGAGCGCATCCATTAATTGCTCTCAACTCAGTAATTCCATTACAGTTTATAACATTCTAAAGACCAGCCACATGAAACAATTAATTTAGCTAGTGATTCTGAATTTCTACCATTAGCCAATACAGGCAGGAGATTCTGTTTAGATGAAATGGCTTCTTAAAGTAGAAGGGTGCAAATCTTCATAGTCTGACGAATCTTGGAGCTTAATAGTCTCTAAAGAGATCAGTAAAACCTTACTTCATTAATTGCTACTATTGCTACACCAAAATCTTCAGTTAGCAAATTCATCAAGGTATCCTAATGTCTCCAGAAGAATATCTTTAAAATCTAAATAAAATCAAGGGTTTATTTGAGAAAAAGCAATTTTCATCATCTTTAAGTCAGTAGCTCACCTACTTTTATAACACTCAGTGAAAGTCCCACTCTTCTACTGGTTACCCAAGGTCAGCAGTAATTCTGAGAGCCCAGAAAGTCAAAAGGATAAAAACATACAAAGCAGTGCAATTTGGAAATGCGTACAGTATCAGTTAGAAAACCTAAAATCTCCCATTCTGAAGCTGCAGGATTGCATGAGGTTCGGATTTGAGTCTGAATCCAGTTCCTGGATATGAAACTAAGCTTATGAGGCTAGCAAATGCTACTGACAGCTTTATATCCTGCTCTAAGTCATTTCTTTATATAGTTTTTCATATGTATACCATTGACAAATATATAATACAAATTATTCAACTCTATGCATCCTTTTATTCCTTGTCCCATTTTTTCACTTAATCAGGGAATCAATTACCTTTTATTTAGTAATGATTAGACTGAACCATATGCACTTGTCATTTTTCTAGATCAAAAACAGTTGAATATTGGAAAGTTTATAAAATATAAGTTCTGTGAATTTATTAGGCCAAGTAAAAAGGAATGATCATTTTGATATTTCTACATGTCCACCATACTGACTTCCAATGCTTTAGTTGAAATATCTACTTAAAAAAAAAAAAAGAAAGAACTGTATTTGGCAAATGCTATGTTAATTCCTTCCTTTCCTTAAGTTGATGTGACATCTGGCTTTCAGGAGAGACAATGCAAGTTACCATAGCAGGCCAACTGCCCAAAGGTTATTATTGATTCTCCACTAATGTGGAGGTCTCGCAGTTCATGGTCTTAAAACTGGATACTTCAGAGAATGTGGTCAGATTCCTAGCTAGCATCTTCTACTACCCTATTGAATAATGTTGCCTAGTCATACATAAGAAAATTCAAAATGCTTCATGTACTTACCATTATGGAGAATTTGCAGTGTCACTAATACAACCACCACATACTGAATCTCAACTAACTTAATCTTCATTACAACCCCATTTTCTGTAGGCACATCAAGCCTATTTTACAGACACAACATCGGACTTACTTAATGTCACACATGCCAGAGCTCCGTGATTCTAGAGCTGTGTTCATTGTTCTATGCCACACTGCCAAAGGTGGCTGAGACTCTCTCTCTTGAAGAATCAAAACTTCAGTTTTTACTTAGACTATTTTTAAGGGAAATCTTCCCAAATAAACCTTTCTAAAGTAAGATTTTTTTCTAAAATATTTCTCCTTAAACATGGATGTTTCTACCCAACATATTTTCTTAATGTTTAGTTACGTCATTATGTATACATCACTTATTTTACAGGTTGAAAATCACTAACTGGCTCACTAGCTTGAAATACATAGAAAACTGTTATCTATGTTAATTTTAAAAATAAAAGTGTCAGTTATTTTACCAGCAGAAATGAGTTTGACCAGGAACGGCAGAGAATTACAGTTTAAGTCAAGGAAGCTACAGCAAAACTATAGGCAAGTGCAGAGAACAGCGGAAAGGAATGTTTATAGAACAACCAGGGAAGTTGGGAAAGCTGTTATAAACAAGAGTCCATTGGAATAAACTTGAAGTTCAAAGTATAATGGCTTTTCAGTAGCTGATGTGTGGCTCTCACTGGCTGAGCTGCACAGGAGCAGAGAAAAACCTTCCCTCCTCCTGCTGAAGTAGAAAGTATAGCTAAAATGGTATCACTTGCAAGGCTCCTTTCTTGCTGTTGATGACTGTAGTAGGATGTGAGAACTAGCCCCCTCTGGTCTCCTGACTTCATTTTGTTTTTGTTTTAATTTTTTTAGATGTTTTATTCTTTTTTTTTTTTTTTTTTTTTGAGAGAGAGGGCATGAGCGGGGTAGGGGCAGAGAGCGAGGGAGACAGAATCCTGAGCCAAAGTCAGAGGCTTAAGACTGAGCCCCCCAGCTACCCTTCCTGACTTCATTTTAAACAAGGTATCCTTTATTAATTTTCACATCTTCATTCTGCACCTGTCAGCCTGCTGTGGTTTGAAAGCCCTTTATAGGGGAGGAAAAGTTTTCCCTTCTTCCATTTTAGATCCTTTGGCTGGTCTGATAATTAAATCAACATAAGACTGATTAACAGGGGCACCTGGATGGCTCGGTGGATTTGGATCAGGTCTTGATCTGATGGTTCATGGGTTTGAGCCCCACGTCGGGCTCTGCACTGACAGAATAGAGTCTATTTGGATTCTCTCTCTCTCTCTTTCTTTCTCTCTCTCCGCCCTCTCCTCCCGCTTGTACTCTCCCAAAAATAAACAAATATTTAAAAAAAAAAGAATGATTAACAGAAAAACAAGCAAAACTTTAATAACATGTCTACATGGGAGAGATCCAGGAAAACCGAGTAACTCACTGAAATGGCCAAAGCCATTATCTGAAATATCACCATCAGCTAAAGACAAAAGAAGATATTTGGGCAAAGAGACCTGTTACGGGAGGTTACCACGGTAAACAAAGTAAACATGGATAAGGTTAAGTAGCTTTAAATTGTTGCCTTCTGCATTGGTTAGAGTTCCAAAAATTGCCTCTTCCAGTACAGCAAGAGATCTATCCTTACAAATGGAGATTTTCCTTATAAATGTAAATGCTTCTTACAAAAGGGTAACTTCTGTTGGAGTTTTAGAGCTTTTCTGTCGGCTGTGTTTTAAAAATAACCAGTTTAAAATAATCACTATGCCAAAGAAGCATATTTTAGCATGGCAAAATCTGCTCTCCTTCACCTTTCATCCCTTTGTGTTTTCATGCTTCCTGCTCTCTGAATCTGCTGTTGTGTCTCTGCTCCTTCAGGAGCCCTTGTTCACAACTTTATGTAGCTTTTCTGCTTTAAACAACAACAATAATCAAGAGTTATAAAGCTGCATCTATAAAAGGCCCAGGTTTAGGTGAACTTCTGCAAGATTCTCTTGATAATTGGCAAGAGTTTTAGTGGCTATGAACATTTTGGCATCATTCCAGGATTCTTGGACCTCTCTTTGGCATCCTTCTTAATTTGCAGTTTAATTGGAATTACATGATAAAAAATAAAGCCCTCAGCAAATTTTTTTTGATGTTTATTTATATTTGAGATGGGGAGTGGGGTCTAGCATACATGAGGGGGGGGCAGAGAGATAGACAATCCAAAAGAGGCTCCAGGCTCCAAGCTGTCAGCACAGAACCCAACGTGGGGCTCGAACCCTCGAACTGTTGGATCATGACATGAGCCGAAGTCAGATGCCTAACGGACTTAGCCACCCAGGCTAAGGTTTTGATGTCTCCAGGATGTTTTCCTATAATCAGAGCCCAGTTCTGGGAAGTAGATTTGCTGTTTCATTTCTTCAGAAATGTATACATTTGGAAGCAATGGTTTTCATTGCTCTAAAATGAGGCTAGATAAAGCTTCCTTTATACTTGCAAAAAATATCTGTGCTCATCGTTTGCAATGCATCCTGGGCCTGTCATCTTGCTGTGTTTCAGTTCCATTATTACACAAGCCCTAAATGCACTGATTTAAAACACTCAAAGAAAAATTTTTTTAATATCACACTTTCCAAATGAACCAGGTAAGCTTTTCACAACAAATTTCTCTATCCAGTGGTGGTGGTGTCTGCCACCAACAGGTCCCCTTACTTCTCACTGCTTCTTTCAGTGAAAAGGAGGACCCCAACGGCTCCTTAGCTGATAGCTGTGGGAAGGGAAAGGACAAGTAAACCACAAAATAGCAAAAAGATCAATAAAAGAAGTATTTCAACTCAATTGGAGCATTGTCTTTTCTACTAAAATCGTATTAGGGGGCGTCTGGGTGGCTCAATCAGTTAAGTGTCCGACTTCGGCTCAGGTCATGATCTCACTGTTCATGGGTTCAAGCCCCGCTTCAGGCTCTGTGCTGACAGCTAGCTCAGAGCCTGGAGCCTGTCTTCTGATTCTGTGTCTCCCTCTCTCTCTGCCCCTCCTCTGCTCACACTGTCTCTCTCTCTCTCTCTCTCTCAAAAATAAAAATAAAACCTCAAAAAAATTTTTTTAATAATTTAAAAATTGTTTTGGTTTAGTTTGGTTTGGGTTTTTTTTTTTATATTTGTTTCATTGCCTTAACAAGTTCCTGTCTGTGGGGCGTCTGGACTGAATGGGGGTGGTGGCCTGGTAGGGGTTGGGGGTGGGGTGGTGAGAAGATTCACCTGAGGCAGAACAGAAGTCAGGGGAGTTAATTGAATAGCCTGCAGGGGGGCAGGACAGCAAAGGAAAGCCTGGCTTCACAGAGGCAGTGGAAGGAGCCACAATTACAGGGTGGAGTGAGGGAGTGTGGGGACCCGGGGAATTCTCTCTTTTCTGGAAATCTCAGGAACTGTGCCTGGTGGTAACTGGTCAATTCGTCGATGGCTGTTTCACCGTGGGTTGCTTAATGAGACTGTTTGCCTCACCTCAGGGGTCACTGTCGGCCCTTTTCACTTGCTCAAGTTTTTGTTGCTCAAGACTCTTGCCTTAAAGAAGCCTCTACAATGCCCTCAGAACTACCATTGATATATATATATATTTTGTTTTAATTTGTTAATGTTTGTTTCTTTATGAAAGAGAGAGAAGGAGAGAGAGACAGAGTGTGAGAGGCAGAGAGAGAGGGAGACACAGAATCCAAAGCAGGCTCCAGGCTCTGGGCTGTCAGCACAGATCCCGACACAGGGCTTGAACTCATAAACTGTGCCGAAGTCCAACCCTTAACTGCCCCTCAGAACTACAATTGACATTTTAATTAAAATAATATTAAATGTGAATAGATAGACAATGCCAACACGTCTTATGTCAAACGATTGTGAGATGGAAAATATAAGCGTCTCATGCTTTTTTCTAATAGATACTTGGGATTTATTATATGGCCTCATCCTTTTGTCTTTTGAGAGAATACCAGCAATTGACTAGTGTTTAAAATTTCAAGAAGACTGGTCAACTAGGGTCGGTATTACAGAATAGTTTGTTCAAAACAGAAATATTCGTCTGTGGGCAGCAGAAGAGCGTATTCTTGTGTGAAGCTTCCAGCCCTAAGCAGTCCTCCCTCTACGCAGACGTGAACTCCAACCAGGAGCAGACTGTGTTCTGAATGATTAGTCGGAGAAAGCTCCAGTCATGCCCGATTCACTTTATCACTCCCCTCACTGTACAATCAGGTACCGTGGGCCAGTTGTGTTCAGTAGCAAAGCAGATAGAGAAAAAAACCCTGCTCTCCAACAGCGTATAGTCCACGGCAGGAAGGATGGAAAAAGATGACTTACTTACAAATATTTTGTAATAAATTGGAAAGGCATGGTAGTCAATGCGATGGCGCTGTGGGAGATCTAGAACTTTTTGCAACTCCAGAGGGAAGGGCAAAAGTTATTCAAAGAGAGCAACCTATCATATGTGTGGTTTTTATTTGTGAACTGTCCATAGAAAAGGATTTCCTTTTTACAGTAACTATAGATACATAAAAAAAAAAGACTTTCCTCTTGTTACTCATGCTTCACATAACATAGGCAAATCAAGAAGGTATTACTTAGCAATTAGATATCCAGAAGACACTGGGGAAAGAGAACAGGGATATAGAAATAGGAGTTGACAGAGGGTTTCACGAAGGAGACTTAAACAATTCCTAAATAATCATTGTTGGCTGGAACATTTCTCTTCCATACTTCCTTAGTAGTAGATACAATTATATATTACTTCAGTTCTGTTTCTCTCTTTGAAAATTATTGCTTAAAGATTTATATTACCTTACTTCCTTGGTAAGAAAGCCACCTTGTTTCTAGATATGATATGAAATACGTAACTTTCATTAGATTTGCTATTGAAGTCTTTAACAGGATACAGTTTCATCATTATGAAAATACATTTTTATTTTGACCAGGACAAGGGACCCACAAAATGGAACTTCTTTTATATATTTTGTATTTTGATATTTGAAACATAGACTATGGTTGAAATGAGGGAATCAATATTACAATGATCCATATGGAAAGCATAAAACATCAACTTACAATGTGCAGAAGCAGATGCAGGTCTGTGTGTGTGCACACAAACACACACACACACACACACACACACACACACAGTTACAAATAAAGATTTCCCCAAAGCATCATCTTATGATTGAGGTCTTTTTAATGAGAAAGAAGTTATATTTGTGTTTCATTTTAATTTTTCTTAAGATGCTATAACAACTGAGTTTCCAATTACTTTCATATTTAAATTTTCCTCCAGCTAAAGATTTTTCTCTCTCAGCTGGAATTATTTCTTAATTCATTTATCCAGTTTCTCAAATCTTGGCATAAAGTCTGAGAAAAATTTCCTCATAAATTTTTGAGTTGATTTTTTAAATTAAGGCCCGAGGAAATCAACATGTTTTTTTCAGATCTAGTATTTAGACCAAATCAAATTGCTTTTCTATTGCATTGACAAGAGAGAAATGAGGAAGATGTTGACATCTATCTGGAATGACAGTGTCCAGCCCTGTTGTCTGTGCATCAGCAGGCTTGTGTGCTATTATCAAAATGTTAATAACAGAGATGTCTGAAAGATTTCACCCCAAAGAGACCTAATCTCTCACAACCCAACTCCCGTCCAATTTTCTTTTTTTCTCTACCATCAAGTAGCACATCTTCTTTTGTTTTCCACAGAGATATACCACCCACTGCCTCACTATAGCAGTGCTATTATCTTGCATATGAGTGTTTTGCCCCAAATTAGGTGAATTTACCCACTCAGCCACAGGTGTAGGAGAACCTGCCCTTGTACAATGTATAGCATGGAATATTATAAAATGTGGGCAAGCAGGACAGGAGATCTGACTGCCTACTCTAACAGCGGCATAGGACAGGACACTGAGTAACAAAGTCCAAGTCCAAGTCCTAAAAAAGTAACATACGTTCTTTTTAAATCTTTCTTATTACCCTTTGAAGCAAATTATGGCGAGAAAAACAAGTGGTTAGAGGCTAAAGTAAATTAAATTCTAGTAGTTCTTGACAGCAAGCTGTTCTGCAGCCCTGAGTCATACGTGGACAATTTCTGACCCTAAGAAAAGAGGCAGGCTGGGCTGAAAGCCATTTTCTCCTTGGCACACTAAAGAAAACCAGAGTAAATTGAAGGTCTAAGCAAATTAGTTTATGAAAGATAATTATATTTTCTTGAAAGCTAGAGTTTCTGTGAATACAGGCTAGCTTCATATAAAAGTTGATATTTCAATGGAGTATTTTTATCAATGAATAAAACTAACAAATGTTTGAGCTGGATCTTTTCAGCATCCAGGAAATAACTTATCTCTTAAGCATTGATAATCTCTTGTTGGACACCTTCTGTACAAGACCACCCCTACAGCCAGCTGAATCTGAAGGACCACACTGAGAGCTTCCAGTAACTCCTAGTTATGATTCACTACTCCCATTTCATTCACTCGGTCACCAGGACCTACTACGTACCAGTCATAAGACGATAGTAATGAACAAGCAAAATTTTCTGATCTTAGAGAACATACATTCTTGTGGGATAGGGGTGGAGGCAGGGATTTTGGAAACAAGTTAGTTGTAATATTTTGAAATAGACTTAAAAATGATTTGGAAAATAACTTTAGTAACTCTAGATAGGGTTAATATAATTCCAACCACTAAATTATAACTGAAAGAAAGTTTATGGGGGATTTCTAGGTGAAAAAAATCCTTAACTTCACAACTATCTCCCTGTCCCATAAGGGGAACCATTTCATAAAGAAAATTAAGATGAAAAGGTTGTCAAATGACTGTGAAACCAGAGTGAGGAAGATGCACAAAGACAGTCCTGTCCACGCTGGCTGAGAAAAATTACCGACAGTGTCTGTGGAGTGCTGCTCAGTCCCACAGATAATTTACTTCATATAAGGAAACAGGTTATATAAATGGATGAAGCAGTCTGATTTTATGATGATAAATGGCAAATAATGCAGCCCAGGGAATATGATAAGGAGTAGTGGGGATGACAGCATTCCAGGACAGATGTGCCTACTCTAAACAGAATAGTAGCTACCCATCTCTAGGTGACTGTTGTCAACTACTTTGTTAGAGAAGCCTAACATCCTAGATTTAACTTATCTTTTCCAATTTTAAAAAATAACTGTAACAAATTCAATCTTAAAAACTATTCAGGCAAAGCAAAACAGATCTGAAAGCTAGAATCACTCTGCAGAACAGGAGTTGATGATCTTTGTTGCATAGAAATGCCCGTGTGTCTGTAAGTATCGCCCTGTGGAGCACAACATGGTGCGGTGGAAAGAATAGCGGGAGTCAAACTCTCAAGAAAATTGCTCTGTGCCTGCAGTTGAGTCTCATGTCCTGAAATGAGACCTATCAGAAACATGGAAGGTGGAAGGATGGCAATAATATCTTATTTGCCAACTTTTGGGGATTATCCTGAGGACTAAAATGATGTAAGTAAAAGTGTTTTGTAAAAAGTAAATTCCTACAAAGTGATATCTTCCCCAGCTCTCCATAATCAGCACTGTGACAAGTTCACTTTTCCAATCTTACGAAATCAATATTTAGGATTGAATTCCCTTTAAGGCCAACAAGACAGTAGCATGCATGCTTTTAAAGAGGAATGTATTGAACACTGGATTACTTTAGGGGTACATGCTTGATTAATTTGTAGTCCAGCAATTCTGAATGTATAGTCATCCAAGAGTTGGATAGTTTAAGCTTGCAAGTGTATCTCTAGGGAATTTGCTGAGCAAATTAATAAAGTAAGCAAGATTAAGGCAGGGAAAATATCAACATACTAAAACCTTTTCAGGAGTTCATACAAAATGTTAAAACAATTATTCTCGCCTGGCATATTTGAACAAAATTTATTTTGTGCTTACCTTCTAAAGGGTTGTGCTAAGTGTAACAAGGGTTATTTGTATATGAACACCTGATATAGTAATTAATCATTTTTATAGTTCATTGAAATACCTTTTAAAGATTTCTTATATAAAGTAATCCAGTAGTTCAGTTAGTTTTATTAATTCCATCTGACTAATGTGATGATCAAGAACTTCAGCTTGAGAGTCAGCTTTCCAGGGTTTAGGACCTTGATAAGGGTCATTGTTGCAAGTTCCTTAATTTCTCCATGCCTACATTTCTTCATGTGCTAAATGGAGATAATAAAAACATGTACCCCCCGCCTTGTATGGTTGGTAGGAGGTCTGAATGAGATGATACATGTAAAGCACTTAGCAGTGTATCTGGAATATGATGAGAATAAATGCTAACTATTAGTTTATGTAAATTTTAAGTGACTTTATTTTTTATGATTTTTTAAATGTTTATTTATTTTTGAGAGAGAGAGAGAGAGAGATGGAGTGTGAGCAGGGAAGGGGCAGAGAAAAAGGGAGTGAGAGACACAGAATCTGAAGCAGGCTCCAGGCTCTGAGCTGTCAGCACAGAGCCCAAGGTGGGGCTCGAACTCATGACCCATGAGATCATGACTTGAGCCAAGGTGGACGTAAAAACCAACTGAGCCACCCAGGTGCCCCTAAATTACTTTAACTTCAACTTTTCAGTATTTTTTGTGGTCCCAGAATTTTTAAGTTAAAATTACCTTTTTAGATTACAACTGGTTTCTGAAGCTGTTTAAAGCAATAAAATTATCCTTTTTAATGCAATTTTATTTAGAATTCATAACTATAAAAGAGGTCAGAGGATACTGAGTAAACTGAGACATTGCAGTGTGAGTCAGGAGTGACCCAGCTGACTGGACTTTTGCATTCAAGGGATAGGACATAGGGATCTCATGCCAGCAAAGCCAAAGTTGCCTTTTGGGTCCACACAGTCTGCCCTAGAATAACTTAGAGTATTAGAAGATACGTTCCAAAAGACCAAGACACAGATTGGGTACATGACTTCAGCTCTCAATCTTGATGAGCCAATCAGTGGTAGTGCTTTAGTTCAACCATGGTGGCTAGTGGAAGAAGCATCAGTAAAAAACAGCAACTGCTGTTACCAAGAGCACCAAACCATGCCACGTCAGTGACAGAGGGGAAGGCCCCTGACCCACAGCTGTTGCAGACACTTGTCCTGTGAGTCCTGGAGTTCCAGTGCCCATGCACCTGATGCACCTAGGCCTTCTGGCACTGAACAACCTCAAACTGGTCACTCCCCACCCCTGCCTTCCTTAGACCACTATTCCCTGTGCAACTGGTGCCCCACTTGGGGAAGATGATCCCACAGCCTAAATAAGTATCTCTTCCTTACGGTGCCCCAGCTAAGAGGGGCTGGATGACATGATCCTCAGTCTTTCTGACTCAGGAACAGAGTTCCTGAGGAAGGCCTGTGATCCAAGGCCTGATCATCCCTAAGATATTTGCTAACACCTTTAATGGGTAAAGTTAAAAGGCACCATGCATAGGAATTATTCTGTAAAAATAAAATCTCCTCACCTTTTCTCCTGGCCCTTATCTTCTGTTTTCCCATTAAGTATCTCTTCATCCAAATTACTGAATCACAGACAGTGATCAAGTACTACTGAGGAAGTAGCAGAAATTAAGCTCCAAGTTTACCCCTTGAGTTTAGTTCAAAGAGACACTCCAACCAAAGTCACAACAAATTAAGAAGTTCTGCTTCTTCATGGGTCCCCATTTACCTCCTTCATAAAACATTTAGATATCTGTGGAAATTGGAAGATATCAGGACTTGAAACTTGTAACATACAACCCAAGTGATATTTAAACACTTCTGGTAGGGAGGGAGAGGATGAGTTTTTCAGTATTCTTCAGGAAGCTGCCCTAGCATTGGTATCAGAACTTGACAAAGAAAGCTTAATTGGTTAAATTGCATATTTATGTTTTTAGCTCCCACCAGTTTAGAAAAAAACAAAAGAGTAGATTTGTGAAAATTCCTTAGAAGTCAAGTAGCTAATAAAAAACATCTGGTGAAATGCTTGAAAAAGAAAGCTGAGTATTTCAGAAACTAAAATAAAAGGGCAAAAAAGGGAATAAAAAGTTTTTATAAAGACTTAATAAAGGTATTCTAGAATTGGGTTAAGATAATTGCCATATGCTTAAAATAAGAAGGCAGAGAAAATTATCAAAGAAATAATGCGAGGTTGTTTCTGCAACATGAGGGGTTTATCCAGCACAAATGAACAAAGACTTAGCTAAAGTTATGCTACTGTAAACCTAAGAATACAAAGAATAAATAAAAAATGGTAAGTTCTGGAAGCTTCCAAAGAGCTTCTGATGAATCCCATTGTAATCAGAATTATGGAGGTCTTCTCAACAACACATGCTGAAGAAATGGTGCAGTAGGAATTTGAATATTCCGAAGAAATGTTCAACCACAACTTTAATAATCAGCAGGCATACCTATAAAGCCTAAGTAAAGATATTCAGGCACTGCAAGGATTCTAAAACTTACATTCCATCCCCTCTTAGGAAACTTTTCAAGGAAGCACTTGAGCAAAATAAGGGACTTGATAAGGGAAAAACATTAGGATTGGAGAAGCACAGGAAGCAATGTAGGAGGGGAGCAAAGGCGCTGTGCACCAACCATTTCTAAGCCATTTGAAAGCAATCACCCCTGCAAAGGATGCAGAAAAGAGCAGGAGGGAAAAAAAAGAAAAAAAAAAAAAAGAGAGAGACCATGACAGTGACCACCTTAGAATGGAGAATAAAACAGAAGCCTCTGGGTTAGAGTTCTCTTGAAAAAAATCAGTTTGATAGGATATCTTGTTTGCTTGAGAAATAAAATTTAAAGGCTTTAGATAGATGCAATGAAGGATATTTTAAAAAAATAATAAGGTAGGTACATCCTAAGCAAATGAAAAGGAATTATCTTTAGAAAGTAATATGGGGCACCTGGGTGGCTCAGTTGGGTAAGCATCTGGCTTCAGCCCAGGTCATGATCTCACGGTTAGTGGGTTTGAGCCCCACGTCGGGCTCTGTGCTGACAGCTAGCTCAGAGCCTGGAGCCTGCTTCAGATTCTGTGTCTTCCTCTCTCTCTGCCCCTTTCCCACTCACACTGTGTCTCTGTCTCTCAAAATTAACATTTAAAATTTTTTAATAAAAAAGAAGTAATTTATATAAAATGACAGAGGTAAATATCAGAAGCATCACTTCCCACATTGGAAGTGATGGCTTCCACATGATGGTAAAGATGGGTGCAGAAGGGTAAAGTGGGAGACTGTCATAAAGTGAAATTCTATGTAGTCTTTAAAATGAGCTTTTCCTGTACTTTTATGGAAATAACTTTCAAAATATGAATCATGTCTTGATGATTCGGTGGACCTCAGGTGGAGCTTCAGATTTTGCATTCCGAACAAGCCCCCGGGTGCTGCCAGTGCAGAACCATACTTTCTGGAGCATTGACTTACATAAGGAGAAAATTAGTCCTAACTCAGAATTTAAATCACTCTGATGGTATCAGAAAGAAAGCCTCAGGTACCAGACTGTCTTTTATATCTCTCCCACATTTGCCAATCTCTTTGAAAGACAGTCTTGGAACTTTCATCAGGGAACAGTAACTAACTAAAATTTTAAAGGAAAAAGTGGGAAGATTGATAAAATCCTAATCAAATCTAGAGTTCCGTTAAAATAAGGAAGCTAATGTTGGTTTCTTTGTTTGACAAATGTATCATGGTAATATAAGATGTAAACATTAGGGGAAACTGTAAATCTCTAATTTTTCCAATATTAAAAGTGTAGTTTAAAATGTTAAATAAAACAAGGGACACCTATGTGGCTCAGTTGGTTAAGTGTCCAACTTCGGCTCAGGTCATGATCTTGTGGTTTGTGAGTTCGAGCCCTGCACTGGGCTGTGTGCTGACAGCTCAGAGCCTGGAGCCTGCCTTCAGATTCTGTGTCTCCCTCTCTCTCTGCCCCTCCCTGCTAGTGCTCTGTTTCTCTGTCTCTCAAAAATAAATGAACATTTAAAAAATTTAATGTTAAATAAAAGAATAAACAGCCAAAGAGGTAAAAGCTGAAATACTCTGATTAGAGTGAGGGAAGTAAAACGAGGGGACACAGAGCCCTTCCTAGTCTTCATTCCCCGTTGATACCCCCCCACCCCCCCCATAGCTCCTCCAGTCAAAAACGCTTTGGCCTCTACAAAGATCAAAAACCAGCAGTCCTAACATTTTTTATGTTTATTTATTTTTTTGAGAGAGAGTGTGGGTGGGAAGAGGGGCAGAGACGGGGAGACAGAGGATCTGAATTGGGCTCTGCGTTGATAGCCGTGAGCCTGATACGGGGCTCAAACTCACAAACGGTGAGATCATGACCTGAGGCAAAGTCAGACACCCAACCAAGCCACCCAGGTGCCCCTAACGTTTTATTTTATAGGGAAAAAAACACGAGACCCAAAGGTTGTTTGCCATCATACTCAAAATAACACATTTGTGTAATTTAAGGACCAGAATGGAAGATTTCCTTCCATGTCAGCTTGTTGCTTTTCACCAACGGTATGTTTTTGTTTTTGTTTTTTTTAGATATATCATTTTTCTTCTCTAAAACAGAGAGATTTTCTTCAGTGTGACCACAAGATAGACTCACATATGTCACCCAAATAGCTCCCATGTAAGACCGACTTATGTGTGGTCACAATAAGTAAACCAAAGACCATATGGGTCACTTATGAGAAATGAAGTCACTGGAAAAAGATGATTTCTGTCTTCTTGGATAAATTCCTGTCTTCCTGTGGTCCAATGAGTGTTTGCATGGAAACTGTATAGACTAGCTTGTCAATTGATAAAGTTAAAGGACTTGGCTAAGAAGATAAGTAATAGCTTCGTATTTGCTTAGATTCTTGATATTCTTATCTTTTTTAATGTTTGTTTATTTTGAGAGAGTGTGAGTGGGGGAGGGGCAGAGGGCAACAGAGAGAGTCCCAAGCAGGCTCTGTGATGCTAGCACACAGCCCAACTCAGGGCTTGATCTCACAAAGTGAGATTATGACCCGAGCCAAAATCAAGAGCCGGCGGTTCCACCAACTCATCCACCCTGGCGCCCCGATATTGTTATCCTGATTGAGAAAGTCTAATGTTTAGCACTGAATCAGAAGCTGTCCATGACTACTTCTTTGGCACAATTCCCAAATAATGTGCCCATTGTTCTACCTGGAATCTAGTCAGTGAGCCACTGTTGACGCTATGCCTGCAGTGTTGTCACTTCTAAAGATGCTCATAAAAAGCAATGTGTCCATTCATCCTTTGGCATCCTTTTAATTATTCATAGGTTGGGAATGTGGCGTTTTGCCTCCAAGACATACAGAGCCGCATGAGTAGCACAGGCCTTTAATGCAGGTGATGAGGTTATCTATGAGGCTGCCTACTACCCTGGAGAACGAAAATAAATGCAACTTGGAACAAAGCCTTTCTTTGTTCTTAGCATTTTATTCAGTGGCATACTTTCCTAGGTTACCTTGGCCTTGAATTATTGGAACTGTTCCTGTCTATCCATTTATACTATCTGAACTCAGTGCTTCTCAACTTTGTTATTACAGAGGCCGTTCCTCTGCTCCGAGTACGTGTCTCTTAAGTCCCGCTTCCCTTCCATGATCTTAAAGCCAGGCAGTACAGAGAGGAAGGTCAGCTCAGCCACGTGGTACGTCTCCTTCACTCAGCCCATCTCCAGGACTATCAGATGAACCACAGCATAAGGCTATGCTGACAATGAAATCCTACTAGAGTTTAAGCCAAAGAAAAGCATAGCTCTGCTTACCTTAGAAAAAATCATTTATGCAAGGAAAATCCAAACACCTCATTCAAAATTGCTTTATGGTGATTTTTTTTTAGACACAGAGTATCAAAATTGTGCACTTAGAACAGTGCCACACAGCGGTGTTTGGTGTTTGTGGAGGGAAGGAAACAAGCCTGTTCGATCATGTAGGTTTTTGAAACGGGCTTTGTCTTGGAGGCTTGATGATTTACAGATACATCTCTCGTCGGTCCTGCCAGGATAATTGGACTAAAGGGCACACGTGTTAGCAGGTTTTGTTTTCTATTCAGCTAATAAGCAGCTTTGTTGTGGTAATCCTTATTATGTTCATTACTTAAGAATATGCATGAGGCAGGTGGTCTTCCTCTTCTACAAGCTTTCCTGGAGACCGCCAGAGAAATCTACAGAATCAGGGCAAGGTACATTTGTCCTCGGAGAGCGGACGCTCAGAGAACCTGCAGGCCTTCCTGGGCTCCTGTCAGTGGTCCAGGGGAGAGGGGGCAGACTCTTAAATAAAACCCTTGCACTTGCTGCTTTTTCTCTGCTTTCTTGACTGAATGTCTTGCCCACCTGGATTTTTCATCTGTTTCCTAACAAGGTTCATGATAAAAAGTGAGAACTAGCATTTCATAGGTCAGGTAACACTGCCTTACTGCGAGATTAGTTTTCTTTTAACATAATTTGGTTGGTAGTTTGCAATCTTGAAATACCAGAAGGTCCTGCATTGCCATGGATTTCTTGATGCAACTAACCTATGTTGTCAAGGCAACCTACTTCATGTTTTCTGCCCTCTAGAAAAGCATTTCCATGTTGCAAACCTTAAATCACAATCATCTCTTATAATACACAGGGTCAAACACATCCCCTGTACGCACAAAGCCATTACTTTTTTATAAGATATCATGTCATTACAGTAGAGTAATTTGACTTGAGGGATAATGTGTGTATTGAAGCATTGAAGTTAAAGTAATTCCATAGTATTTATGCCCTATCTCTGCATTTCCAGGAGATGTGCGGTTGTTTGCTATAAGCAGTTACATTTTTGAAGCTCTAGTAACAATGTTGACATGTTTTGACTAAATTCTATGTAAATTGATTGCAATCAACAGCTTTTTCATGGTTTGTGAGATTAAATCACTTAAAAGACAAAGTACTTTCTGGAGTCACTATCACCCACATGTTGTATATTTTCTCCATTTTTAAGAGTCAAGGACCAGTTTTGAGAGTTCTTCCATGTAATTGATAGGACTCCACAATTCTCTGAGATACTGGGAGACAGCATCACGCTGGAACTCAGAGACTGACATAATGGGGGAAAGTGCTTCCCCAGAGATCTGGGCTGTTTGGTTGGTTTTATTTTTTTTTATGCTTTTTATTTATTTTTGAGAGACAGAGACAGTGTGAGCAGGGAGGGTCAGAAAGAGAGGGAGACACAGAATTCGAAGCAGGCTCCAGGCTCTGAGCTAGTTGTCAGCACAGAGCCCCAGGCAGGGCTCGAACCCAGGAACTGAAATCAGGACCTGAGATGAAGCTGGATTCTTAACCTACTGAGCCACCCAGGCGCCCCGAGTGGTTGGTTTTAAAGAAAATCCCAATTGGGGTGCCTGGGTGGCTCAGTCAGTTAAGCACCTGGCTTTGGCTCAGATCGAGATATCACGTTCAAGCCCCGCATGGAGCTCTGCGCGGACAGCTCCGAGCCTGGAACCTGCCTCGAATTCTATGCCTCCCTCCCTCTCTGCCCCTCCCTCCCCACCCCCTCAGGGCTTCCCTCCTCCCCCTCCCTGCCCTCCCCCACTGCTACTCCCAGCTCCAGCTAATGCTCTCGCTGTCTCTCAAAAATGAATAAATGTTAAATCCTAATGAAAGGATAGTAAGAATCATTTTACCCCTTTTGCTAGCTCACTATTAACAAAAGAATGGGTTAGGTTAAGATTCTTTCTGAGGTTTAAAAATTGGAAGACTTCATTTTTAACCTAATCTTTGCAATAACAACTCACAGGCTACATTTAACTTACATAGTGATCAGAGGTAATTCTTAGCTACTCATCCAGCACTGTTGGCCTGTCTTCCTAGTTAGCTTTTCAAATATTTATAAGACCTCTTGCCCCTTACATTTTTGTTCAAAAGTTGATTGCATAAAAGGTAGCCACATTTCATTTCATGATTCCCAGAGGTTTGAGAACACAAATATGTGGCTTTAAATGAAGTTTCCATGTGGATCTTAATGGCTCAGAGCATTTTCACGTTGCACGTTTATTAGATAAAACATACTTTGGCACCTTTCAGCTGCCATTCGTATTTCAATAAGCTAAAGAATTTTATCCATATAAAATAGTACAAATTATCATATCCACTATTGAAGAATTGGCATTATTTCCTTTCCATTATTGTGATTTGACAGGTCAGGTATTCAAACGTCAGTCAGTCTACAAAACCTTTTAGGTTACTTAGCTCAGCCCTCTCCTGTTCTATCCTTCAAAAATTATTAGCACTCCATCACAATGCACAAAAGATTTGAGCCTACTTACAGAAATACATGCCAAAAAGTAAAGCCAATGGTTAAGGAGGTGGTAGGAAAAAGAAGCAAGTGAAATAAAATCATAAGACAAACATAAGGAAGGTGTATACCATGGGTGCTAGTTAAATGGGAAGAGCAATTTGCTTCCAAAAGGATTAGCATCCAAAACAAAGGAAATGTGGTGATGTAAATAATTTATACAAATATAAATATTTTAGCAAATACATAGATTATCAGATCACTGAGGTCCTAGGGAAATTTTCCTCTTGTGTTACCATTAAGTCAGTTTGGTAAAGGTGTATATCATTTAAGTTTATTATACTCTAAGATACACTGTGTTAATGACCACCGTAATTAGCCAGCATTTCTGGGTTGCTTACTGGTGCCAGGGATTGTGCTGCATGTTTGTTGTTTACCCAACCTCATTTAATCCTCCCAAGAAACATTAAATGGATGTTCTGTCACAAATGAGAAAACTTGAGCTTAGAGAAGTTCAGTAAACTGTCTAAGGTGTCTGTTTTTACCCAGTGGAGCTGGGATTCAGTCTTAAATCAATGTTATGTCCAAGCCGGGTTATAAGCACTAGTCTACGCTGTCTCTGTGGCTCAAAGTGGGGAGTGATTGCATCTGCCTGGAGGGTTAGAAAACTTATGCTCCCCAGGTAAAGAAGGGGATAAAATTGGTTATGTGTGGTAACTAGGTGTCTCCCAATGAGATATAAACATTTGAGGACACTCGATGCAAGGAAACAGTGCATTTAAATGTACACAGAAGAAATAATTCACAAATTGAAAATTTGTGGAATTACTCTTTCCGTGTAACTAGCACAAATCTGGCTTTGCCAGAAAGAAGGATAACCATAGGCAAGTTTCTTGACCTCCCGTCCTCATCTACAATGGAAATAATAATACAATGCTCATCACTGAGAGGTTTTGAAAATTAACAATGTAAGGCTATTAATATTATTGTTAAGACAGATAATAGATGAAGTTAAACAGAAGCAAGTGCCAGATTACATACCCTTACTGTCTTCCCATGTAAGAATTTCAACTTTATCCAGAAGGACATGGGAAGACAGTAAGGGTATTAAATAATGAATTGATATATTTGGACTTCTGAAAGATTGCTCTGTGGATGTGTGATGTGTGGAGAATCAATTGCCCGTGTGTTTGAGCCAGGCACAACATGCAAGCTAGAAAACAATATGGACTTAATTAAAGCAGTAGCTGAGGGGATAGAGAGGAAGGAACTTAATAGAGTTTAGTTACTGAAGGACTGCCAGCACCGAAGATGAGAAATGAGGTGTAGGAAATGGCCCGAGGGGGCTCTCAGCTTTCTGCCTCCAGTGATTAGGGAAGGGTTTAATTATTAACTACGGAAGAATATACATGCAGATGAACAAATCTGGAGAAATAACATAAGAAGACCCGGCAGGACTTAGGAGTTTGAGATGCCTGTGAGCCGGTGAAGTAAAGGAGGTGAGTCAGAGAGGTTGAATCTGGACTCAGAACTGTGGGTGGAAGTCATCAGGATATCTCTGATCCCAGAAGCCTGAGACTCCGATGAATCAGACAGGGGTGAGGTAGGCTGAGAATGCTGAGGAAGATGGAGCCCTGGGGACCCAGAGGTAGGGGCAAGTGGAAGAGAGAAGCCAGCAGAGATCCCCAACAGCACCAGCCGGAAAGACCAGTCAAGAGTGACACTCTAGAAACCTAAGGCTTAAAAGAAGTTGGAAGAGTCAGCAATGTCAGGTGCTACAGACAAGACTTCGCAGAAACATAAAAGTAGGAGGTCAGCAGGAATTTTAGCAGGAACCATTTCCGGGGGGCAACATTTGCGACAGCTGGATTTCAGAGGGTTGAAGAATCTACACAGAAAGTGAGAAAGGGTTGATCTTCATAGAAAGGTAAAACATGCATTCTAAAACGCTGCTTGTGAAGCAGTAAGTCATTGGCTTTCGGTGGAGCAGAGAACCCGAGAGTGTGTTGTTCTTGTGTTATTGTTTCTTAACTGGAGATGAACTTATAAGGTTCTTAAAAATGAAAAAAAGATAAGCAACCAAGAGGAAAAAAATACGGGGAAATGCAAATGGTCAGTATATACAAACACACATACTATTCCATCTTATAAGCAATCTAAACTATTGACATTTAAACAGCAATCTAGTATCAATTTATCCTGTTAAGTTGGTATTTCACACATGCCTACAGTGGGGTAATTTTCCCAGAGAGTAAATTTGACATGTACCAGAAGTCTTAAATGTGTCATACAATGTCTCCATTAAATTTTATTTCTAAAGATTTACATTAATGAAGTAATCATGGATGTATGCAATATTTTGCTACATGAATTCTTGGCACAGTATTTAGCTATGACAGTGAACAAACAAATGTAAAACCTAAAACAGTAATACTTCCAGTAGGAAACATAGGAGAAAATCTGTATGACTTTGGAATAGGCAAAAATATTTAGATACTACATGAAAAACAACCAACATTTCCAATAATGAGATGTTAGTAGAGACTTCAGTTGCTATTTGATAGCATATATGCAGCCAGCCATTAACAATAAAATGCAATGGAATTTGTGATATATTGTTACATTTTAAAAACTGTTTTTATTAAGTATGTTAGCATAGTCTCTCCTTTTTAAAAAAATAAAACTTTTACTCAACATCGTACTGAAGGTTCTAGCAAGAATAATAAAGCAAGGAAAAAATTCAAATTGGAAACAGTTAAGTAAAACTGTGTTTGCTCACAGAATGACATAATTATTTACGCAGAAAAGCAGATAGAATCTCCAAAAAGCTACTAAGATTACTAAGTGAATTTAGCAAGATTACAGGCCATAAGATCAACATGTAAAAATCAAATCCATTTCTAGATATTAATAATCAACTATTTTAAGTTGGAATTTTTTTAAAAAGCAATATCATTTGTAATAGCACTAAAATTATTAAATACTTAGGGATAAATCTGAGAAAAGAAGCACAAGATCTGTACATTGAAACTAAC
The DNA here is from genome assembly GCF_006229205.1 of Suricata suricatta. Taxonomy (NCBI): domain Eukaryota; kingdom Metazoa; phylum Chordata; class Mammalia; order Carnivora; family Herpestidae; genus Suricata; species Suricata suricatta. Next base: position 60,950,925 of record NC_043700.1, read on the forward strand.
AAAACATTGCGAAGAGAAATTAAAGACCTATAAAAATGGAGAGATCTAGTGTCTTCAGAAGTTGAAAGGCTCAGTATTGTGAAGGGGGTCAGTTCTCCCCACCCCAAATTCATCTGTAGATTTAACACAATCCCAATTTTTAAAAAACCCCAGCAGGATTTTAAAAAATAAATTGTCAAACTAAATATAAAATTAATGTATAAATACAAAGGAAGTAAGATAGCCAAATCAATTTTTAAAAGGACAAATTTGAAGGAATAACACTACCTAATTTAAAGACATATTATAAAGCTATAGGAATTAAGACAGTGTAGTAATAGTTATCAAGACCAACAAATCAATGGACTATCACAGAGTCCAGACACAGACACACACATATATAGTTGCATTGTTTTGACAAAGGTGCAAAAGCAGTTCAATAGAGAAAAGGGAGTTCTTTTTAATAAATGCAAAAAATATATTATGACCTACAGCTCCCTCTATATTTAAAATTAACTCAAAATGTAACCTGTAAATGGAAAACTTCAAACAGTAGCACTTCTAGAAGAAAACTTAGGAGAAAACCTTAGGGTTGGGCAAATATGTTTGAATATGACACTAAAACCATCCATAAATGAACAAATTGCTGTCATGGACTTGGTCAAAATTAAAAACCCCTACCATTTAAAAGTCATTGTAAAAATAATAAAATGACAAGCCACATATTGGAAAAAAATATTTCCAAATCATATATCTGATAAAAGGACTTGTGTTTCACTTATATAAAGAGCTCTGAAGTCTCAACAGTAAAAAATCAAACAACCCAACAAATTAAAAATGCATATTTCAGTAAACACTTCATCAAGGAATATATACAGATGACAAATGAGAACAGAAGAGACATTCGACATTATTAGTCATTAAAGAAATGCAAATTAAAACCCACAACGATGCCTCCATACACCTATTAGAATGACTAAAACAGACTGATCATACCAAAAGTTGGAAAGGACACGGAGGTTCTGGAGGAAAGGTAAAATGGTACAACCACTTTGGCAAAGAAGTTCGGCGGTATTTCAAATAAACATATATCGGCCACATAATCTAGCTACTTCACCCCTAAGTACTTATCCAATAGAAATAAAAGCATATGTTCTTACAAAGACTTGCACATGAAAGTTCATTCACTAGTCTCCAAACTGGATACAGCACAAATGTTCATCAGGCGAACAAATAAAACAAATTGTGTAGAGCCATACAATGGAATACTATCAGCAATAATAGGAATCAATATTGAAGCATGATACAATATGGGCGAATATTGAAAGAATTAAGCTGAGTGAAAAAGACCAATCAAAAAAAGAGCATATAATGTTATAATTCCATTTAAATAAAACTCTAGAAAATGCATGCTAATCTATGGTGACAAAAAGCAGATCACTAGTTGCCTGGAGAAGGTACATGGGAAGGGCTGGGTGAGACTGATTATAAAAGTTAGAGGAAACTTTGAGGAATGATAGATATATTCATATTTTTATTTCTATTCATATCCTCCATAGATCCACCTCACCTGTGGTCATAGTCTCACAGATGTATAATACTTGTCAGAAATTATCAGCTTTTATGCTTTAAGTATGTGCAGAATACATGTCAATTATATTTCAATTAAGTTGCTTTTCAAAACTGTGTAAACAGAAAACTGTTTGGGGATTGGTGGCTCACAGCTGTTCAGTTCTTGCCCACTAATTATAGGGTAAAAGCCTTCCCATTAGCACTCCTCTAGATATCCAAGGCGGAGCACCCTTCCTATACGTGCAAATGTTCTGGAACACTGTAAAAGGGAGTGTCTGTACCTGCTATGCAGAAAGGAGAAAAGCACTCCGGCACAGAAGGGGGCAATCCCCTTTGGCAGCCCAAGGGGGAATCAGTGCATGCAGAGAAAATCCTGTCCTCCTGGGCTCCACTATATGAATGAATGATAGGCTAGAACACAAGTGCAGACAATCAGAGTCTTTCAAGTTAGGGATGGATGGTCTTTGTGAAGTGACTCAGACTCTGCATGCCTTCCATCTCTTTAACAACGTCTCCTGAAGTGGCCCTCCGTTAGAGCCACTCTCCCCTGTGAGAGCAGCTTGTAGAGGAGACCTACCCTCAAGGGCCATGGGGAATGACTAATTTAAACTGCAGAGGGACACTCTGTCCTCTTGAATAAGAGGAGAGGAAGTAAGAAGGGTGTGATGCAGTTATAAATGAGGATTTCGCCTAAAGACAGGAAGTTGAGTATTTATGCATGAGGGTATCAATGTTCTCCAAAGTAGAAGTTATATTTAATAAGACCCATTGTCAAAACACCACTTCTTTCCCTCTCCTGGAGGGAAAAACTAGTAGAAACTACTAGTTAGTCACTCTCTCTCCGCTTCATCTTCCACTCAGCTATAAGAATGGCCTTTTAGGGGCGCCTGGGTGGCTCAGTCGGTTAAGCGGCCAACTTCGGCTCAGGTCATGATCTCTCAGTTTGTGGGTTCGAGCCCCACGTCAGGCTCTGTGCTGACAGCTCAGAGCCTGGAGCCTGTCTTCAGATTCTGTGTCTCCCAATCTCTCTACCCCTCCCCCACTCATGCTCTGTTTCTCTCTGTCTCAATAATAAATAAAAAACATTAAAAAATTTTTAAAAACATGGCCTTTTAAAAACCATGGTAGCCCTAAACCCTAAACGCCTTTCTATCTTACTCCTTGAAGATTACTTAAACTTGGCCCACACTCAAATTCATGGCCTGGGACCATCCACTTCTTGAAACTGCTTTCTGGAAGTGCCTGCAGTGTGTTTTCTGTTTCTATATACTCCGTCCATATAGGCTGTCCCACTTCTATTCATATAAATCTGATCTCAAAGATCAGTCACTGTGTCCCCAAATTCACTTACCGCACCATTTGGTGAGCTCAGTAGCAGCAGAGCAATCCCATCGTGAATCCGGGGGCTTCTGCCTTCTCCCAGCTACCCCAAAACACTCTCAACCCCTCCATCTTCTCATTTCCTCTGAAGGACAGACAAACTTTCTCCATTGTCTCACTCAAAGAGATCATCTCACATTCATGTCCCTTGTGGTCTGGACTTTTCACTCCAACTAATCATACAGAAATTTCTTCTGAACAGATTCTGTGAAGGAAATCTCGGAAGAACATCTACTTTTCCCCACACGTAAATGTCTGTCAGTCTCAGGCCCCAGATTCCCTGGCTTTGTGTTAATGTTGAAGGCTCTTCACCATCCGGGGTCCGGTCCTGCCCACTCTTCCCACCTCACCTCTTGCCCTTTCGTCTCTTGCTCGTGCTCTGAGTCTTCGCCGTTTCCTCAGGCAAATCTCCATCCCTCAGAACTGCGTAAATGTTCACATAGTTCACCTTCTCCTCTTTCTCCCTCTTAGCATGCTCCTGTCAAGCATTGGAGACATTTTATGACCTTTAATAGAAAGGGGATGTTTAAATGGGAATATCTAATATTCCTGCTCCATTTTTAACGTGGAAAACTGACTTCACCTCTTGGTTTTTATAAGAACAAATTGTCAGAATAATATTAGATTGGCTTACCATCCGACTCCTATCCCTTTGCAGGGATTCGGTGGCACTAGAGAAATGGACAACTGAATCTGCTGTGAAATTGGTGTCTTATCAGAATCTTAATGACTGGGAGTGAACGGCATGGAGAAAAAGGCTAGGCCAACCCATTTTTATTAGCTGTCCAAAGAGACTGGGGGTTGGGGGTGTAGACAGACTATTAAATAAGACCTTTTGAATAAGAATTCCTCTCCTATTCACTTCTGAGTCTTTAGATCTAGGAAGAAAAATGGAATCTATTCTAGAATGTGAACAAGTATCACTTGTGTCTCAAGAAATTTCACACAGAGAGCAACCAGACACGAGGGATACATTGCAGGAAGAGACTTCTCCGCAGGGGCGCGTGGAGGTCCAGAACAAGTTGTTTTTGGTGTCCTCTAAAAAGGCATAACATTTTTGGCCACCCAGAAACTTCCCTTGGTTCAAAGCAGCTGCTCCGTACATGGAAGAACAGAAGATCCGAGGACGGTAGGATGGGACACCGTTGCACTTCCTACACGGCGCAGTACAGGAATACAGCTGAACATTCCCATGTAAGCAAGCATGAGCATTTCACGTTCTCGCCTGCTACCCAGAGGCTGAGACTCAGCATTTGAGGTTTGGAATTCAGTCTGAGTACAGCAAATGAGGAAACTGGCCAGTTGAGGTGGTTTTCCCAACATGTCACATCCCTGAACCATAAGTTTCATTTCCAGCCTGTAGAGACTATATGCACCTCCCACCCTTCCCTGGTCCAGTGCTTCCGTATTTTGTAAGAAGCGGATATGTTACTTATTAAAGCAACTAAAGGGAAAGCAGTTTAAAGCAAGGGGCCTCCGTCTGCAGTGTCTCAGGCCTCTCTGAGAATTCAGTGAAAAATATGCACCTCTCCCCAGAAAAAGTAAATGCAACATTTCACATACAACTTAGAGAATTCATATACCCCAGAAATTCCAAGGAACTTGGCTCTTTAATAAAAAGGCTTCAGTTTTTAGGACAGATCTCTTAGCAAAGGCTCAGTCTCTAAAATGCCAAAACAAGTTTAAAGGTAATATATTGAGTCAACTAATTATACTGAATGTCAAAGCATTGCTGAAACTGATTTTTATTTGTATTATCTTTGTGTTATTATATCTAAAATACAAATCAATAGTTAGAGCAAAGCTTCACTGGCTGCCATGTAAGCTGGAGTAGAAAAGATAATTATTTTTCAGATTTATTTCAAATTTTATATGAGAGTAAAACACCAACTACAATGATAAACTCAACCCTGTCACATTATATACTGTGTTCAGATGTGACACTACCATTAAAGCAGGCTAGAAATAGGATGAAGAAATTTGGTTTTCTACTCCTAAAAATAAGTTTTTACAATGAGCCGTCAGGAGAATTGACACTTTGTACAATAGAGACACCACAGAGAAAACTTGCTTTTTTCTTTGCTGCCACCCAAAGGAATATTTTAGAAAGATAACTATATACATTCACACATATGTACGTAACAGGACAGTTGAGAGAAAGATAGAAGCATTTCTATCTGATGGGCAAATACAGATCCTTGTTCTAATACACAAAGCTCCGCAATTATGATGCTAATGTAAACTTTAAGAAAGCAGAAATTTTGGTTAGGTTCTCTTGCACCTAGAAAATATCTGATACTTTGTGACGCTTCAGTAATTAGCTCCTGAATGTAAAAATCCACTATTCAATAGAGTTTTAAAAAATCTACATATAACTTATTGTATTGCTCTGGGCAAATCAGTTCAGCTTTCTGGGCCTCAGTTTTCCCATGTAAAAAAGGAGGGTTTAAATTTGGGTCTTTATAAAAGTCTTCTAATATTCCCAGTCTCTATGATTCTGCTTAGTGCACAGGTGTTTTCTTCTAAACTGCAAAGCTGTGATCATTTTAGATACAAAAAGCAAGCAAGCAATGGCCTGTGTAGACCCGCATGCACAATGGATATTCACTGAGAAGGAAGGGAGATACTTACAAATGAAATAAACATGAGGAATGTCTATTTCTGAGGCATGTTTATTTCTTCCGGGGAAGAACATCACAGAGGGCAGTGGCAATTCCAGGAGTCCTGGGCAAGGTCTTAAATCTGTAGAGAAGGAGTATGCGATTTCATGGAATGTGATCCAGTTATTCTTTGTCTTCTTTATGAACTCACATTCCTAATGACATATCCCCATGGACACGGCACCGTAGATTTTCTGCCAGCTCAGTGTGCCTGAAGTGGTAATACCCTGATCTCTCTTCCAGAGAGATGTATGATACGACATTTTTCACCATGAACTTCAAGAAAAACAGACAACCATGTATTGGTTGAATATTTTAAAATAAATTTTGTTTAAGTGCATCTATTAAGTCTTTAAGTCATTTGTGTTCTTACATGACAATATTAATCAACCCAGACTTGGGTGAGTTTTTCGGGGTGGGGAGGTAGAAATATTTTCACTCTTGTGAAAGAATATTAGAAATTACACTTTCTCTCTAAAATATTTCCCTGAGTTTTTCTTTCCTCAGAGAAGTAGTAATCCTCAAATTTCAGCATAAAAATCAGTTAGAGGGTTTATTAAGAATGCAGATTGCTAGGTCCCTCGTAGAGATCTAGGACAGAGCATCAGAATTTGCCATTTTAACTATTACCATATCAATTCCGACGTGCCTCTGCCAGAGTGCCTAGCACATCTCCCTTCTAGACAGACCTAACTAGCAGCCCTCTTAGCACGGTGGGCAGTGCGTCAGTCTCATAATCTGAAGACAGACCTAACTCTTTCTTTCTTTTTCCCCCTGCTCAAGTCATCTTCATATGTGATATCATTGCACCCTCTAGTGGATGATTTTACTCAGTAATTTTTTTTTTCTTCTACTTAAAATCCCTTGCTCAAAATTGAGGAAATCTCATTGCTTATGAATTCCTTGAAAGGAAACAATGGAAGTTAAGGAAAGGGTTTATACGAAAAACAAATGTTTACTAAGCATTAAATTCATATTTATGTAGATCTATTTAATATGTAATATATTTTACGAAAAGAGAAAAATTTAATCCTGATAAGTTTGACTGAATGTAAGATAGCTAATAGGCTTTTACAGTTTTCTTTAAAGTTCTTGCTTATTTATTTTGAGAAAGAGAGAGTGTGAGTGGGGGAGGGGCAGAAAGAGAGGGAGAGCCAGAATCCTAACCAGGCTTCTGTGCGATAGTCCCAGGCAGTGCTCAGTCCCTGGAACCATGAGATGGAAACCAAGAGTCAGACCAACTGAGCCATCCAGGTGCCTCCAAATATTTTCGTAACTTGGGATTTACTGACCAAAAATTTTTAGACTATTTATGCCTGTATAATTGATATTCTCACATACCAGTTTTCTTATAAACACTTCCCAGCACACCAGTACAATAACCTGGGTCTTCCAGGTTGGTCCTTCTAAGCAGGTTTTGGTACCCAGTGGCCCTTGAGACCCCTTGTGCCACCCCTGAGATGCACAGGTCTTTTCAGAAAGCATTGAATGTGTCTCCCCCATGGCTTAGATCTCTGAAACACCTTGCTTATTGATACTAAAACTTCAAGGGTCACAAATTCCATTGCCCACAGGCACCAAGCAGGTAATATAAATGAGTCAAGTAAGCAGGGTGTAAACCAAAGAGTGGTGGGGATTAAGGCGAAGTGAGCTTATTACATTTCAAGGAACTCAGAAACTAGTAATATTTGTGAGCCCACGATGGTTCTAAGAACCATATGGAACTTTGTTTTATAAGCCAGTGAAGGACCCCTGGTTTACGTGAGGGTTAACTAAATGCTAACGATTTGTGGATGCCCCCTTGGTAATTCTAACAAACACCCTGTATGCGAGACGGTAGGTCACCCCAATGTTAGCAGCGAGGAAACTGGAGCCGGAGGCGGTGGGTCACTTGCCCCGCATCACAGCGCGGAGACTTCCTGCCCGGATTCTAGTCCAGGTCAGCCTGACCCGATCTGTTCTCAGTCCCTTCATTCGAAGGCATCTCTGAGCATGTGGCTTCTTCCCTGTTTGGCCTGACTGTCACTTTGTGCTTCTCACCAACCCCGCCCCCACCAACACGGCCCCCAATTCTCCCTGCTCCCCCTGGCTCTTTCCAACATCTTCTGTGTTCTCTTGGCCTCTGATTCTACTGGTATCTTTGCATTTCCACCATTTGTTATCTGTTGACAACTTTCTCTGCATCAGCGTGATTCTTAGTAAATTATTACTCACATCGTAAGCTAATGTGACAAGCCTATTGATACAAGTTGTTTTTGTTAATATTGCCTTAAATAAGTGCACCTTTTACTAGAGCTTTAAAATGGTATTTCAGAGATCCTTAGATTTTTGTTATAAGTTGGATTTGCCCTGACATAACACCTCTAACGTTTCTACTCAACTGGGCTGTTTCCAAGTACTACTGAAAATACCGTAAAGTACTATGAACTCTTCTCTAAAGTACTGTGTATCTGTTGGCTCAAAACAATTTTGTTTTTGAAAAGCAAATAGTAAGAGTCATTGTGTATTAAAATCCAAGTTAATTACCTTTGGAGGAGAAGAAGCTATTTCTTTCACTTGCCCATCCTCAGGTAACTCCTTGGGTTGTGCAATCACTAAGATAGAATGGCAGCCCCGGGGCGGGTTTCTGGATGTTTCCTATCAGGTTGGCTTTCATGTTCTCCATTCCTCAGGAGAGATGTAATTATAATCCACACACCCACATTAATGCTTTTTTATTTGGGATGTTTGAGTCCCTTCAACCTTTTATTAAAATCTGTCACCCAGAATAGTATATCTTCAGGAAGTCTTAACATATCATTTTGAATTGAATTTCCAAACAAAAAGATGAAAGTTTAACGGGTACATATATGGCAACCTGTGATATATTTCTTTCAGTCCTACCAGAAAAGAAGCTCTCATTCTGCAGCCCTTTATGTGATTCTATCTAGTTTATGCAGAGTAAATTATCCACTGATCCTTCTTTGTACAAACAGTTAACCAAAACAGACTGTATTTCCCTGCTATGAGATTCAATATTCAAAAAAAAATCTATTTGAACTTGGAAAATAGATGGAGATGGGTGGCTTTGCCTGCCTTCATTGTGTACAAACACACCCCAGCTCATCCTTCCTTAATTCTTTGGTGATCAGTTATCAGCATGATGCGTCAATCTAAAAGGTTGAAGTTTAATTGGATATGGTGCTGCAGGTTCCGTGTCAGGGTAGCCACTAACATTTATTGAATTCTTTTTAAGTACATGATACTGCTCTGCACTTAATGTGCATTGACTCCCTTCATGTTGACCTTGTAAAGTAGGTACTATTCTTGTTATGTTGTATAGGTAAGGAAATGGAAAGACAGAAAACTGAAATAACTCACCCACGATCACACAGCACTTGGTGGTGGGGTCAGGATTTGAACCCAGTGCCCTCATTTTCATTTTATGTTTATTTACTTTTGAGAGAGATCACAAATGAAAGAAGGAAGGGCAGAGAGAGACACACACAGAATCAGAAGGAGGGTCCAGCCTCTGAGCTGTCAGCACAGAGCCCAGTGTGGATCTCCAACCCAGAAGCTGTGAGATCATGACCTGATCGGAAGCCGGACACTTAACCGACTGAGCCCCCGAGGTGCCCCAGAGCCCTCATTTTTTAACAAGTACACCTTGAGTCGCAGACATTGAGTACATTGTGAAACTGTTCGGCTCCTTCCTCAGTGTTGGACTCAGCATTGGGAACCAGCTTCCCAAAGGACTCCGTTACACAGCCGAGTCCGAAAACTACTTCTCACGATAAAAGATTCCCAGAACCGAACCATGTTTATTGTTACGTCCTTCCATGTTCAGGTGGTGCCCATTAGGTAGTGACTCTAAATGCCGAAGGGGACCGACCGAGTGGTAGCAGGATGTATCCACTGATTCCTGGTTCCCACGTGCTCTTTGTGGGGAAACACTGCCAATAACTTGCAGTATTATCTTTACCTAACCTGGGCATCCATGACTGTTTTCCCCAGCTTTAAATCAACACGTGTTCAAACCCAGAGATGGTAGCTGTTAATCCTGTGTTTATATTTCGAATGGAGATGTTGAAGGTTTATCTGGACACAAGGCCCACACCTCACCATTCGCGCTTGCAGTTATTTTGGATACAGATCCTAACCCCTCCTGTGGGGCAAGACCATTTCCTTCTGTCCTGTTGTCAAGAGAAACAAAGGAGCTGCATTCAGCCAAAAGTTGGACTATGCAGGAAAGATGTTAGATACTTAGTATCGGTGGGCTAGAATTGGAAGAGAGAACTAGTGGGGGAAAGGCTGATTTCAGATCATAGGAGTTGCACAGAGCATTTCTAGATATAACACTTGAGGTCTGGACTCTCACTGAGAAAGCCAGGAGATCCATGTACACAGTTATTTGTAATTTTGTTGAAGGACAAGCTTGAATCACATACACTTTGACTTGTGTCAGATAATGAGCACCTTAATTAATCAGTGAGTTTAACCAACTACCCACCTTCTACATCTCAACCTGGCTTTCTTGTTTCCTGCCTTTCATCAGGTTTGTAGTAAATATCACTAAAAGCCTGAAGATAAGGCTCAGTCAGTTAAGCATCCAGCTCTGGATTTTGGCTCAGGTTATGATCTCACGGTCATGGGATTGAGCCCTGGTGTGGGGTTCTGCACTGACAGCGTGGAGCCTGCTTGGGATTCTCAATCTCTCTCTCTCTGCCTCTTTCTCTCTCTCTTTGAAAAATAAGTAAATATACATAAAAAATAAATAAAAGCCTGAAGAGGTCACAGTTTCCTCCAGGTTTCTGCAATCCATTTTTAAGAGAGAAATCACTTACCAAGGCATGAACTTGGGAATTCATTAAGGTCTCAAAAGTTAGGCCTTATAAATGTAAAGAGTCTGTTGCTTGGTTCTCTCCCACAATATTTGAATTGTAATCAAATAAAATTAGATTTTAATATGCTCTCATGTGCCGAACACTAATTTTAAAATTAAAAGTGAAAGTTTGTTTAATGATTAATGAGCTAATGGCAAATGATTTTATTTTATTTCAAACAAATTCACTGATGTGATGATTTTTTTCATTTGACCTGAAATATCTATACCACAACCCAGTAACCCACCTGGTTTGTTGATTTTCCCTCCCTGAACTACTAATTAGTTTATGACAGGGAGTGACAAGTGCCACTTCTAGTATAGGCGCCACTGAGGTCACCATACAACTCTGCCAAGTGTCAATAGACAGGTGGTGCTCAAAGTCTACCCTGCATCAGAATCACCTGACAGCTAGTTAAAGCATGGTTACCGGGCCCCACCTCCAGAGTTTCTGATTCAGTAAGTCTGGTGTTAGGCCCAAAATATTGCATTTCTAATGTTAAAACTCAACTCGGGCATATTAAAAATTTTAAGTTTATTTGAGCAAAACTCAGTTTGAATTGGGCAGTACAAAACCAGAGGGTTAGGAGCCCTTTATCCCCAGGATCCAGTGGAAAGACTATACCTGGAAAGTGCAGGAGCAAAGAAAGGAAATAATTTGATTGGCTGTAGCTCAAAGCCTAGTTGACAGTCACTGGTTTATCCTTAGGACTCCATTTCTGAACCTTGAGGCATTTATACGCTCAGATTTTGGTTTGCTTAGGTAAGCTGCCCCCTGGGCATTAAAGCCATCTCAGCCGCACACCGCCCCTCCCCCCATGTTTAATTAGTTGAACACTAACAAGTCCCAAGTTGATGCTAATGCTTCTGGGGAAGACTCTCTAAGAACCACTGTCCCAGGGGCACCTGGGTGGCTCCGCTTATTAAGCCTGCAACTCTTGACTTAGGCTCAGGTCATGATCTTAGGTTGGTGAGTTAGAGCCCTGCATGGGGCTCCGTCTGAGTTGACAGTTCAGAGCTTGCTTGGGATTCTCTCCCTCTCTCTGTCCCTTCTCCACTTGCCCACTCTCTCTTAAAATAAATAATAAACATTAAAAAAAAAAAAACCCACTGCCCCCAGGAAACAGATTCATAAGTACAGAGAAGACAGATGGTCGCCCGGAGAAGGTAGAGAGCAAATAGGTGAATGGGAGTGGAGTTTACAGCTGGTAGCTACACGTGTGGTGAGCGTACGGTACCATATAGGCCTGTTAATCACTACATTGTGCATTTGGAACTAATGTAACATCGTGGGTCAACTATTCTTCAATTAAAAAAAAAAAAAAGAACGACTGTCCCATACCAGTGGACCCTCTAGAAACTTCATCAATATTATAAGCCTCAGTACGTTTGCAGGGTTTACTTCCTCTGGCACTATATCTACATCTATCTTGCTAAAGCATGTAGATAATGTAATAAACTTTAGACGTCTTGGATATGATTTTCACTCACATGAAGTAAAAATCTACTATGTAAGAAGGTTTAGAAATTTAAGTGTTCTGACAGGGAGTGACAGTTAAGTGTGGTTTTGCATTTATGTTTGGTTGTTGAAATGTCCAGGAAGAGCTTCCTCAAGCCGGCTAGCGGAGAGCTCCGGGATCTGGCCCTAGCGTAGGGCGGGTGGGCAGAGGGCACTGTTCTTGGTACCAGTACAGTTTGGGCCTAGCGCCACCTGGCGGTAGTTATTTGCTCCATCATGCTGTGGTTTGGCTGATAATTCTGTTTCTATGGCTGTTAAGAAAGTTGGAAAATGTAGAGGAAACTATGCCAAAGAAGAAAAAGAAATGGATTTAGTAAAGCAGTCCCTAGTCCGTGTATTTGATAGTGTGCAAATAAGCTGCGCTTATTTATTCTTCTCTGATACAAAGATTTAAAGAAGCATTCTTACTGGGCAGTATTTTTTAATGTATATGGTGGGACAGAATAAGAACACAAGTAATTTAAACTAGAAAACCAGCACAGTTTGATTCAGCCAGCACAAATGGAACATTTTACAGAATCAATGTCTCCATCAATTTATACTCTAATTCGGAAGTCCTCAGGGGGAAAAAAAAATCTAGTTGTATAATTCTAAGTGAATAACAGAGTTCTGCTCAATTCTTTCTATTGTTGAGGGGTTTCCATAAGGGACCAAAGGCCAAGAGCAATAAAGCAAGGTACCAAAGACCTAGAAATTGTAACACCTACAGCAAGGTCCAAGACCACACACTTAGGAGCTGCTAAGATTTTGTGACACTGATTTTCCCAACACTAGCTAATCCTTCATTTTGAAAGTTAAGAGGACTGAGTGACTGATGGGGGAGGGCAGTGTAGAGTCGTAGACACCTGTATGGCGTGCTCTGGTGTTTCACTGCCCCTTGTCCCTCAAGGAAGGGAAAGGGAGGTGCTGACTTACCAGTTCCACCAGCTTCCTTGAGTCTCCTTGGGGAGACAGGAGTCCTCTTAAAACAGGACTCGCGGATGGATATGTGATTCGACACTAAATAAAGAGGAATGGCAGTGGCCCTGCTGGTCCTGCTGGTAAGAAGGCAAGCGGGGGGTTGTTCCGGGGGCAGAGAGTTGTGTGTCATCAATGACGGGGCAGGGGTTAGTATTCTCTGTGTGCCTGTGGGCAAGGCCATCTCAGAGTCGTCTCAGAAGTAGAGCTGAGAATTTGCATCCGAAGCACTAGGTGACGCTGACACCACACCACTGCGGAGCAGGGGCCACACTGACACCGGGGGCAGCTGTCCTTCAGAGGGGTCCCCGTGGACCCGGGGTCGGATGGGCTTCAGCACACATTACTCTGTAAAACTGGACAGGGGGGCACAAATGCTGTGTGCATTTGTACAGATTATCGCTTTCCTGTAACAAAATCTTTTGTGAACTGGTGTTCAGTTTCAGCATGCCAAATATTGAGTTACAGCCCTTTCATGACAGCTTTGTTTTTTCTTTGTTTGTTTTTTATAGTTTATCTTTGCGAGAGGGAGTCAGAGCGCATGCGCAGGGAGGAGGGAGGAGGGGCACGGTGAACAGAGGCTCTCACGTGGGCTCTGCGCTGACAGCAGAGGACCCCACGTGGGGCTTGAACTCACAAACCGTGAGGTCATGACCTGAGCCAAAGTCGGCAGCTCAGCCCACTGAGACACCCAGATGCCCCTCATGACGGCTTTGTTAAATGATTTCTATCCTTGCCTTTCAATCCATTCCTCACGTAAAGCCTTACAAAACGTGTTCAACCTTTGTATATAAACCCGAACACACAAAAAACTATGGGTGAACACTTTACAAAATACACCGACTTCTGTTGAGGCTCGGTGCTGAATACTGTGTGCAATAATGCAGTCATTAGGAAGAGGGCACTGTGGTATTGCATTTGCTCCTGTGCTGTCTCATGAATTCCAGAACAGTCCCAGTAAGAATTTATAAAGGAAAGCGGGGAAGTTTGATGGTCCCTTTACACTTCACTTCTCCTGAAAACGCTACTGAGATTAGGAAGTGACAACGCCAGGGCTTCTATTGTCTGGAGCCAGAAGGAATCTTTACAACTGATTTGGCCCATCCCTGTCAGCCCCACTGATACTTTATTTGAGGCTCATTACATTTTGAAGAATGTGTTCTCAGTCACCTCATCAAAATGTGCCTTAGATTTAAGACACAATTCTTAAGGTTCTTTTTTAAGCCAGTTTTACAAGTGAGAGTTGATTTCATATTGATATTTTGTTACCAAACATGTTTTCATCCACTTGGAACGTTTAGGAAACGTGAGCAGGTAAAGCTGCCTTTCTGCACTGTCCTGTGCTTTTTATTTCATTGTACTGAATATAAAGATAATTCACAGCAGTTACTAAGTCATGAAATGCTACTGCCAAATGATTAATATTGTTTTATAATTATACAGCCTATTCACATTAACATGACAATAAGTCAACGACAAAGCAGAATTTTAAAAATCAATCTTTCACAGATATGTTATGAAGTTTTGACATAAGCCAAGATACACACACTAAAACCTTCTCAGTTCAGTGCGTTCATTACAAATAGAGCCTAAATTGAAGCATCTGGTTTTCCCAGAGCCGCATCACCAAGATTTCTCCATTATTTATTTGGTATAACATATAAAATGCAGTTTAATCAAAAAGAAAGTCCAAGATGAAGTGTGAATTCTTAACTGGTTCTAACAGATCCTTAGAAGGAGAACTCCGTGATGATAGCCTGCAGGAGAGGAACGGATGGCGTCTGGAAAGAAAACATTTATTTCTCTAAAGAGTTTACAAAGCTTTCTGGCGGATCATGATCAGACGTTAAGTATCGTGCATTCTTAACAAGTGAAATTATAGGATCTTACTCGCCAGACTGGAAGAGAAGTTAGGAAGTATCAATTTAATTCTTCTATCAGGAATTGCATTGGAGAGCAAGGCGCAGAGTCCTGAGAAACAGTGGCTTGATCAGACAGGGCTTTATTTTCCTTGCATGTAGCGTGGGCGTCCAGAGGTGAGCTATTGCTCAGCAGGCTGAGGTCTCTCCAAGTCTCCAGACTTTCCCTGGAGGCCGCAAGGTGGCTGTTGGGACTCCTGCCGATAATTATGAATCCCAGGTAACACAGGAGGAAGGGACAGGAAGGAGAGGAAGAAGGGGTAGTTCTGTGCCAGGAAGACAGGAACTCAATACCCCAGTCATCTCACCTCACGGGTGGAGACCACTGTCCACGGTCAGGGAAGCTTGGAAAGCAGCGTTTAGCTGGGCACCATGCCAACCTACACGAGCTAGTCTGTTAATAAAGGAAGAAGAGAAGGTATCCTCTTCCCACACCTCTCTGTCACCGTCTCTGCCACAATCTGTATCTTATGGAAATGAAGCAAGGGGACCAGAGAGGTTAAGCAACTTCACCTATGTCTCAAAGCCGGAGGCAGAGCCAGCAGTACAGAGCACAGATATATGCCCTCTTATTTTCAACTGAGGATGTGGGGAGGGTGGGAAGAGAATGGGGTCTTCTGAGGTTCTAAAGATTTTGCTTTATATTGTATATATAATATATACTTATTTTGCATAATAAAGAATGGAAAAAAATCATGGAATCTTCAAAGTTTGGCACATCAATTCAGCTCTAAGAAGATCACAGTGATATGATTTCCCTTTAGAAGTAGTGCAGTGGGGGCACCTGGGTGGCTCAGTCGGTTAAGCGTCCAACTTCAGCTCAGGTCATGATCTCACGGTCTGTGGGTTCAAGCCCCGTGTCAGGCTCTGTGCTGACAGCTAGCTCAGAGCCTGGAGCCTACTTCAGATTCTGTGTCTCCCTCCCTCTCTGACCCTCCCCCTCTCATGCTCTGTCTCTCTCTTCAAAATAAATAAATGTTAAAAAAAATTACAAAAGAAAAAGAAATAGTGCAGCCAAAAATGAAGACACAATTCCTAACACAAAATGAAGTCATACTGTAGCTGTCAAGGCACTAAAATTTTGAGTCTGTTTCCCCAAGTAATGGACACAGTCCCTCATCTAAACCTTAACTTGCTAGAGTAAAAACTGTGGTCCTCTTCTGTTCCCAAGAGGGATCAGTCCTCAACATCCTGAGGAGTGTGACTAAGGGCCAGTGATTTTGACAGTACTGGTAGCAGAAAATCAAGATTTCCTCGGATTTCTCTCCATTGCCCAAATGATAAAATGTGTTTTCTTGGAAAAGGGCTGTGCGCAGATGCGGACTTTCTCTCAAGGATATCATTCAGCCAAATACCTGTTAATGGACATACATTCAAGAATGCCACACTATATCTGGTTATGTATTAATCCGAGAAGAGATTACCTACTACTCATCATCTAGTACCACAGAGAAGGAAGATATTCAGAAACCTGAAAGGAAATGTTTTCTAAAACTTGTACAATGGTAAAACTATCCCGTCTGTGTTACAGACAAGAAAACCACAGGCTAGCAATACAGAAATTACTTGATTTAATTCATTTGAATGGGAAAATGTTTTCATTTTAACATATATTTAAGTTATATATAACTCCAGGGTTATGTATGATCTCGTATCTTTCCCAACACGACTCATTTGAATGTTGTCGCATCATCTGAAATTGCAGATATTGTGTTTCTCTTCCATTCATGGTCAATGTCTGGGCTATAAAAGGGAGGCGAAGTTTCCTAGTCAGAACTCAGTGTTGTGATTCATGTACGATTGCAGTGGGAGAAACTACAGATGACCACGAGCGAAAGGAGGAAAATCTTCTGCTCCGTCACGTTCCACGTAATTGCGATCACCTGTGTGGTCTGGTCTTTGTACGTGTTGATAGATCGGACAGCGGAAGAAATCAAGCAAGGCAACGATAATGGTAAGAGCATGTCTCTTTTCTTCCTCCTCTCAGTTTCTCTAATGACATCAGGCGTGCATAGGGAAGCTACTTCCCCTGTTAGGTCTTCATGTGTGATACACTAGCAAAAACTAGTTATATTATAAATGTTATGTTATAAATACTCTGATTACATAGGGTCCCAAGCTGAGGTGCAAAATTTATCAAGTCCACGTAAACCTTGGTAGAGAGAAATACATAGATGTTATACATCACTTCAAGCTTTTCAGGTAGTGATTAAGAACATGTTCTGCCTAGGGTGCTTGGGTGGCTCAGTCAGTTAAGCATCCGACTTCAGTTCAGGTCATGAACTCATGGCTTGTGAGTTGGAGCCCCACACTGGGCTCTGTGCTGACAGCTCAGATCCTGGAGCCTGCTGCGGATCCGGTGTCTCCCTCTCTCTCTGCTCCACCCCTGCTTTGTACTGTCTCTCAAAAACAAATAAACATTAGAAAAAATGAAAAAAAAAACCCACCCACACATGCTCTGCCTGATGTGAAAAGGCAAACAGTTGTTAAAGTGGAAGGTTTTTTTCATTGAATTCACCACAGTCATTGCTTCTTTTAAAACATGAATAAGATGATACTCTGCTAAAGAATGTGTTATAGCTTATTAATTAGTACCATATACTTTGACTAAGAGTAGATTAACACTATTGTTTGCAGTTTTAGCCATGCTGAGTTTAATTGTGAAGGATGGTGTCGAGCCTGCAAAGAAAGCTGTTTAAAAATCATTAAGGCAGATTCCAACATCTGAAACAGACAGGTCAGTTAAAGCAGAAGGAAAACTAGACTGTTTATCTTCACTTCTGAATGTAGTCAGCTCCATTTCTCATCAGGCTTCCACATAGGGCATAGATCATAGCTGGTAAAACAGAAATAAACCCTGAACCACGCCCACCATCAACCCTGGGAGACACACACACACACACACACACACACACACACACACAATATTAAGCCACTGGTGAATTTTTAAAAAGAGAAATTGTTAAGAGGATAACAGTCTAAGTTTGTAGTATTCTAAACAAATGTCTATGTGCTCCCTTTAAAAAAATACACTGAAAGAAAAAAGTGACTGGAAGTAAGAGAGAGGAAGTGAGAGAAAGAAAGAAGGAGGAGAAGAATATTAAAAGGGAAAGTTTGATTATTTCTGCATTCTTCCTCTGGATTCATAAAAGCAGGAGGAATGTGCAGTTCTAACGCTTGCCCACTCGGTGGCAGCCTGGGCGCAGGAGAGAACGGATTGTGAGGACCTGCCAGATGCCCAGGGAAGGGGTAGCTAGAACGGATCAGGACACGTTGTGTTCGTTTTCTAGTTCAATATTACACTGACATTTACAATGTATACCAAACTAGACTGTTTACAACTACATTAGGCATTATTTCGGAGATACTGGACTTTAAAAAAAATGTCTGTTACATCCCTGTTAAGTTTCCTGAGGATACAAATTTTTTTAACCTACATCCCCTATGCTTGCAGGGACTTGCGCAAGCTAAGAAACATAAAGTGTAGCATAAACACAGCAGTCATGTGTGTATAGAAAAACACAGAGGCACCCCATCACCCTCACCTTAGCACACCTCAGTGGGGGATCCTTGGACTCCAGTGCTTTTCTAGTGATCAGGGGCACTAACAGCCAGGGATTAATAGTTGTAGACGTCTGATTTGGACTCAGTGTTTGAGAATTGTAGATGGGCCCCAGTGTAGCCCTGCCCTCCCCCAATGGTCACCATGATCCCAGCCTGCAGGGCTCCTCCTGTTCTCCTCTGGCCGCACGAGGGAAGGAAGTTCATGAACACCTGTCCTGGACACACTAATGAGAAGACGCGATCTGGTGTCATCCACATGCAGACAGTCCGGAACCTCCCCCTTACGGTCACTTACTCAATCCCACTTCTGAGACGAGTGAACAGTAATCGTTTATCCTACAACGAACAGGACAGTCTCAACCTCAGCCAGCCTAAGACTCCAGAGCCCAAGAAACCCTTGGCGCCAAGCTTCCTTCCATTTATCTCACTCTGCCTGCTCATTCTCCAGGCCCCTGGACACCCTTTGTCCTCAGTGGTCATTCCTAAGCTGAGAACCAAGCTCCAATTTTATCTCCAGCTCGCACTGTACTCCAAATCAGTCATCCACCTCCTGAACTTCTCCGTTTAAAGGCCTTCCAAGCACCCCAAACTCAAGGTGTCCAAACTCTT
Source organism: Suricata suricatta (assembly GCF_006229205.1). NCBI lineage: Eukaryota > Metazoa > Chordata > Mammalia > Carnivora > Herpestidae > Suricata > Suricata suricatta. The sequence goes on from NC_043700.1 coordinate 60,969,945, forward strand.
AACCTACTACCAATGTCCACCGTAACACCTTTGGGAGAGGCATTAGTAACACCCATTACCAAATCCGTTCAGCTTGTCATTTCTCCTCTACCTCTAGCGAACTTCTGCCTTCAGTCAGTCACTAAATCCTATTATTCTGCCTCATAGGTCTCTAGAATCTGTCCATGTCTATTTCCTCACTGGCCTCCTCCTTGTGCAAACTGTCCTATCCTTTACTTAACACTGCAACAGCTTCTTAACTAGACCTTCTCCAGTTCTGCCTACCTTTAACCCATGCCCAGTAACGTGATCATCAGAAATGTACAAAACACACATCTGATCACATCCTGTCCCTAGTTAGCCATTACTCTTAAAATATATCCCAAACTCTAATGTGACTGTACTGCCCCCTCCTCGCCCCCCATCATGACCTGGTTGGAGCCAATTATTCTGAACATGTGTTCAGCCCCACAAACCTACTTCTAGACCTTTGCTCAGCTTTTCTCTCTACATGAAACTCCTCCAGCTTCTGTCCACCACACATTCAAACACTGCTCCTGTGTTTTCACACCCCTCCCTAAACCCCACTCAGCCTTTGCAGTTTACCTTAAGTATCACTTCCTCTGGGACACCTGATTCAGCAACCAGAACTAGAATAACTGTTACTACCATGGTAATTCTCAAAATGGGTCCTGGGACTGACAGCTTTAACATCACGGAGGCACTTCTTAGAGATGCAAATTCTTGGTGTCTCTTCACCCCAGACCTATGGATCAGAAATTCTGAGGACGGAGCCCAGCAATTTGTGCTTAAGAAGACAGCAGGTGATTCTGATGCCCTCTAAGCGTTGAGGAATGTGCTCACCTCGCATCCTGCACTTAACCCACTTACTCCATTTTGACTGCATATTTGAATTACCTGTGGAGTTTCTGTACCCTACAAAGCCTGAGTTTTATCCCCAGAGGTTTAGATTTAATTATCCCATATGTTATGTTATTTGCAGACATGCCGAGAAGCTCCGCTCTACCAGGAAACTTACCACACACTATTGTAATTGCTCATTTAATTGTAAGTCTCCTGGCACCAATAGACGCTGAACTCACAGGTGGCCACATTGCTCACCAGCATATCCCTGGGGCCGAGCACAGTGTCAGGGACCTGGCGAGTGGCCCAGTCAAAGATGTAGATGGAATGATGAAGTGTGAGCGCCTCATACCTCATGCTCACACTTTCTTACTTTTCATGTCTCTTTAGAAGTTTTCTTCAAAATGCTCCCACCCCTCGCTCAGTTCCAGACAGATGCAGAATATCAGGCCAGGGTCTCCCAAATAAATTATCACTCAGGTTCCTCAGATTTCCCAAAAGAAAATAATGAATGATCATCAAAGGCAAGCTATATACATACATATATACATATATATATATCTGCTATATATAACAGATATGCTATATATAATATAGAAGAAAGCTGACCTGACCCTTGACCATATACATAAATATATATATATATGTTTGCATATTTATATATATATAAATATATATGTGTATGGTCAAGGGTCAGATCAGCTTTCTACTGTATACTTTTAAAAATTATTTTCAATTTATTAAAAGCAAGTGAAAATGAGATGAACTTTTATCTTTGGTGTTCAGAGCTTCTGAAGTAGGCGGCAAGATACTTATCAGGCAACCGTGCCCGTGACTTCCTATAGAACCACCTGCCAGGGGACGGCTCCTACCTAACCTGGGTAATTTCAGATGGAAACTACAGTGACTTTTGCAAAGGGGACCATCTGTACTTATGTTCAAATTGCATTTAAAGCCTGACTTCCCAAAGTACACATTTGCAGGTAGTGTGGGCATCTGTATGAGCTGTCATTATTTTAATCTCCCTTTGGCACTAGGACTGTGAGTGCTGAGCCTGAATTTACTTTTAAAGTCTGAAAAAACTGATTAATTTAAAAGTCAAAATATTTTAAATCCATTTGGAAAACCTTCAAAAATATTAGAAGAGGAACAAACTGTCCTTCTTCAACTTGAATTGAGGTGGAATGTAAAACAGCAAAATTCTTTGAACTGTAATAACAATACCAGAAGGAAAAAAATCTGCCATGTTTTTAATGCTTGTTCTTTTAGATTAAATAAGCCTGGTGCCCCGGATAGTTCTCTCTCTTCTCTGCTGCCTGTAATGACAAAAAAAAATGTATAATAATAATAATAATAATAATAATAATAACCAAAGACTTGGTACTCAAAACTTTAACACCCTCAATCACACATTACTAACTCTACTTTGGGGGAACAATGCTCCTCCCGCCTAATCCTTACATATTCTAGAACAATGTTCCAGCAGACTGGTTGTGTGTTGAAAACAAAACACAAAATACAGACCGAGAAACAACAATTTACACTATCCGAGAGATGGGTGGTGTAGTTTTTTTTAATGAAGTATGGCTGATATACAATATTAGTTTCAGGTACGGCACAGACCGTGGACAATCCTACCTGTCACAAAATGCTCACTGTAGCTGAGCGTGGTCACCACCTGTCACCATACTGAGCTATTACAATATGACCGCGTCCCTATAACAAACTTTTCATCCCCATGATTTATGTATAACTTCACCTATTTCACCTTTCTCCCATCTCCTCCCCTCTGGCAACCAGTTTGTTCTCTGTATCTGAGGCTACAGTCTATTTTCTGTTTTCAGTTTGTTTTGCTTTTGTGTTTTAGATTCCACATAGAAGAAATCCTACAGTAGGTGCAAATTTTAATCTCACCCTGAACTATGTAAATGTGTCCACCACAAGGGGCTAGCATAACAAGTCTAATTTTTTTCATGCCTGCCCCACTTGTGAGCCTCTGAGCATCTTCAGGGCAGGGGCCACGCTTCATTACTCGGAGAGGATTTAATATTAGAGGTTCAAACACTGTGGCCAGCTGTGACGGACTCCAGCAGATAGGCTGCACCACACTCGTTAGCTGTTAACATCTGCTTCGAGCAAGTGCTAAAAATCGCTTCCCAGCAATCCTGTATTTCACATTTGAGCACTGTTGTTTAAGCATTCCTTTTTAAAGTGAGTGTATGCACTATTGTTAACAACCCAAAGATGATAAACACTGACTTGAGCTACTTGTCATAAGGTCAGGCTTCTGGTTCTGCCTCGGTCGTGGACTAGTTACCTTGAATAAAATAGTCACTCTGAAGCTCAGAGTCCTCATTTGAAAAACGAAGTTGGACTGAACACCCTTCAAAGGTTCTTTCTGATTCATTTCTCAAAAGATACCATGAACTTGACCTCGCATCAGCTAAATGGAAACATTGTATTTATAACAAATACTGCACATATTTGTATAATTTACATATATATATTTCCTCTTATTAATGTTTATTTATTTTGAGAGAGAGGAAAGAATGTGAGCAGGGGAGAGACAGAGAGACAGAGACACAGACAGAGATCCCCAGCAAGCTCCACCATGTCCCTCCAGAGCACCATGCAGTGCTCAACCTCACCAACTCACATCATGACCTGAGGCGAAATTAAGAGTTGAATGCTTAACAGACTGAGCCACGCAGGCGCCCTGATGTTTATATATTTCTTATAATCATATTTTAATATATTTTTGTATTTGTCTTTATTCACAGTGAATGCTACCATTAAAACAAGTTAAGAAAAATGTTACAAATACGTGAGCTTTTTTTTCAATGATTTAAGCAATGGGAGAGAGACCACCAGGCCAGAAGTCTAGGAGAAAGCCCTCTCCCAGCCCCATCCCTCACACACACCCTTACACAAACACAGTCCGTAACTCTGCGTAACCTAAGCACCCAGCCAAAAATATCCCACCTGCCCCATGAAGTGCTTTTTCTAAATATACATTGTCCCTGCTGCTGTTAAATGAGACAGGTTCTCTTCTGCTGTTTGGAGATTTTAAAAGCCTTTTTAGACACACTCCAGGTGTCTCCACAGTTACATGATCTAATACAGAAGATATGCAGAATACTCTGAGAACTCCAATTTAAAAGTCAGAATAAACTTTAAGGATCATGTTTTTTTTTTTAAGTTTTTTTTTTTAATGTTGGTTTTTGAGGGAAAGAGAACACAAGTAGGGGAGGGCAGAGAAAGAGAGACAGACAGACAGAATCCAAAGCAGGTTCCACGCTCTGAGCTGTCAGCACAAAGCCCAATATGGGGCTTGATCCCACGGACCATGAAACATGACCTGAGCCAGAGTCAGACACATCACTGACTGAGCCACCCAGGTGCTCTGGGGATCACTGTTATAAAGATGAGGAAGGAAGCAATTTGCCTCATCTTCACCCTCCTGGGAGCCTGTGATTTACCCAATTTGACTGAAGAAGCACGATGTTACAGGTGACCCTGCGATTGTTTCTCCACTGGAGAGAGCTGGGGACCCTATTCTATTAGGAAATATATTTTCAGAGAAATAATATAGCTAGAAAATAGATGAGTGTGGAAAAGTCTGAAAGAGGATACCTATCAGATTACAAACCATTGTCACCGTGGTCTGAAAGTTTTGCATAAATGTTTCCTAACAAACAATATATAGTTGGTGAGACTTCTGAGCTTTTCTCCTTGAAGGGAATTACCAACTAGAAAGGATGCCCAGAGGCCCAGGGTGAGGAGATATAGTTCTGACTAATACCACTGGCCTGGCTGACAGCTTAACTGGACTTTCTCGTCTCCTAGTTCTGGAGGTTTTCATTGCCCTGGAGTTAATGGGACATCCCAAGGCTGAAGCCCACTGAAGTCAGAAAGGTCTAGATTATAGGCACCAGTGAAAACTTTGTGCTTAGTCTACAACTCCCAACAGCCAAAGATGTGCAGCATTTAAATCATTCAGATGGCAACAATAACTTACATTTATATAGCGCTTTCTATGTCAAGAACAATCCGTTTAATCCACACTAGCAACCTTGTGAGGTAACTACTACTACTATCTCCATTTTTACCAAATCAGTTATCTTTTGCTGTATAACAAACTATCCCAAAACGTACTGACTTCAAACCACAGGCATTTCACTCCCAATTCGGCAGATCCGTTGGGCATTGCTCCTGGCCAGGGCCTGACTGGCTGTTCTCTGCAGGGTCCACTCGTGTGTCTGCAAACAGCTGGCACCTTGGCTGGCTGCTGTATAATCAAGACTGGCCCCCTCCATATGCCTGGCGATGGGCATGCTACTGGCTGGACGGCAGAAACAGCCGAGCTGCGTTTTTCATCCCACGGGGCTGTTGGCCCGGTCTTCTTCCCATGGCAATTGCAGTGTTTAAACTAGCAAGAGAGCAAACCAAACACACAATGGGAATGCTTTCAACGTTTCTGTTGTGTCCTATTTGCTACTGGCCTGTTGGCCCAAACCAGTCATGTGGCCACGGCCAGAGTCTATGAGGGAGGAGATGGATACCCAAGGACAGTTACAGGGAGGCGTGAGCCGAGGGGGAGTATTTTTGTATACGCTACCAAAGAGGAGGAAACTGAGACCAAAGAAAACACCAGATAACAGGCTCTCAATACCTGAAGGAAATGAACTAGCTTTCTGAATTAGGAATGAAGATATAAAGACTGAAGTGGCTGACTTTTGGGAATAAAACCCATAATCCTCAAGAATGAGTATAGAATTTTATACAGGAAAACAGCCTTTGAGAAGCATAATAAGGGACATCCTATTGGGCTCAGGTCTGCAAAGAAATTGAATATAAGTTTGAATCATTTGAGATCCGGGTATTTCTTAGCCAGGAAGGAGGGGGTTCTGGGAGTGAGATGCAGAAAGTGACTATAAAGGAAATAAGAGATGGCAGGTGGTCCTGTTTTATCAATAAACTCTGGTCCCAGGTTCCTGAAGGGGAAATGCCCTTAAATAGGTCCAGCCCATGTCTCTTTACCCAACCCCAATGGAGAACAGAGTAAGGAATATCTGGAAGATTTCTTATGTGAGAAAATACTTTATAAATTTTATTCTTTCATTCATTTTTAATTTTATTCAAGTTCTATACTTTTACCGAGAGTCCCCAGTTTTACTCTCTGGCTTCCTAGAAAAGTCTTGCACAGACTAACTCCCAAGAGTCTATAATGAGCTGAAAGATCCATTTGCTTTTTTTGTCTAAAGTGCTTTTATTTGCTCCGTAAACATAAATTTTCCTACAGACTGTGAGCTGATTTCTGTGGCTCTGGTAGCACTACACATTCATCTCATAACCCAGGACGAAGCTACAGATCACCTTAAGCCTCTCACAGAAGACCTACTAGCGTGTTGGTTGTCTGGGGACAGCACGGAAGCTGGTGGAGCCCTGCAGTACCACAGCATACAGACACCTACAGAGAGGAGGCCTGGGAGAATTTCATAATCATGTGTTGAGATTGCTTGAGAACTAATTGCCCATGTAGGACTGGCATGACAATACAGACAGTGAAGGAGTCAAATTTGCCTATTACAAGGGACAAGAGAAGACTTCCATTTCCTTAGAAAATGGTTGTGGACAGAATATCTGCTCCTCCAAGCTCGTCCAGTTCTTACCCAAGAATTTCCAAGCATGTTTCCTGTTAATGTCTAAAAGGTAGGGATACAGAGAGTTCATTCCAAAACCTACAGAAACTCCTGAAGAAAGACCCCAAGCACAAAGGTAGAAGTACAGATAGATCCTTGGGCTGCAGAGAAATGAACACGTGGTTGAATTGCTTCAAGCTCAGTTTTCCAAATTCCTCTCCCAAACTCGGAAACACCTTTGTGCTCCTAGCATTTCCAAGTTCAGATTCCAGCTTCAGATATTTATCAGTGAGGACCAAGAATTCCTTGTTTACACAAAGGATCCACAGGGAGCCAGATTTTCTTCTGCCTTCTCTTTTCTACCACCCTTATTGTGTACATTAGAAGACACCATAGAACTGACTAGTCCAACAAACTTGAGCACGAAGACAAATTGCTATGTCTCAATAAAAGGAGGTAAATACACCTTACCAATGGGAACATTCTTGGAAAGCCACTTACCCCATGTTATTATCCCCTCTCACAGTGTCCTTTTAGTGACTTTTCCAAAGTAAAACTTATAACTGCTCAATAGCATCTTCATAGGAAACAAAATCTTGTCCACTTAGTCAAAAACAAAGAGAAAGATTAGGCTGTCTCTGAGAGAAAAAGGGCATGTGGACAATGGGTTTGTACCCAAATGGCTTTTGGATGTGGGCTAAGGAGATATTCCATACTCTAAACTGTTAGGGAATATACCAGAAGCCCTGACTTCCCAAACATATGAAGGAAGAATGACTGGAGAAGACAAAATCGATTCAGAGAACCTTGTGAAAGAAAGAGGAAGAATCAGACTATCTCCCAGAATTAGCAGAGAAAATAGCCCAGATTCTCCTGGCCCAGATTCTCAAGTACACTTGAGTTCCCGCCACTATTTCAGGAAGGAGAGGTAGGGTAAGAGTGGAGTCTTCTTCAGGTAATCCACCAATGAAAGCAGGGCTTCATGGACAAGTGAAGCATGGCTGTCACCTCTGGTTATATTAAAAAGACTGAGGCAAAGCAATCCAAGTTGGAACTTCAAAAGCTTTCATTGATCCTTGAAATATCTACTGAGCAAGGCACTATGGAAAATAAAGACCAACCAGACATAAATTCTGTGCTTGTCAAGATTATGGTACACCAAAGTAAAAATAATTTGTTAGAAAGTTAATTCATGCCACAAATGGAAGAAAGAACATGAAACTGGAAGAATGTGGGGAAATTACTTCTTAGTTGGGTTTTGTGGAACAGGAGACTTGCAGAAATAGGGAAGGTAAACCAAGAGAGAAGAAATATCATGGACAAAGCCTCAGAAACAGAAAACCTCCAGACGCTTAGAAAGAACAGCTGGTAGTCTGACTTAACAAGCAGAGGAGAAAGTTAGATGTAACCCATGGGGCCTTTCCCCCCAAATGGGCGATAAAGCACGTCTTCTCCAGCTTGTCTGTGGTTAAAACACTCCAAACACATAGAAATGACTGATTAATATAGTAGCCAAGAGCAAAAATCTTTCTAAATTTGGAAAACTCCAAGATGTCTGATCTGTATACTGAATTCTCCCTGCCAAGTAAGAAGCTTAAATGATTATCTTCTACATGAATTCTCAATCTCAGCACTACTGACATTTTGGACTAGAGAATTCTTTGTTGGGGAGTGCTATCCTACACAGTATAGGATGTTTACACACAAGTGTGGCCTCTATTTACTAAAAGTCAGTAGCACCCGACCCCAACACCAGGTATAACAATAAACAGTATCTCCAGACATTCCCCATGTCCCCTGGGAAACAAAACTTACCCCTGTTGAGAACCACTGGTCTACCCTCGGCCTGTGTGTCAGAGGACTGTTCTCCTTGCACAGGTAGCACTAAAGTAAGAACTGAACAAGCTCTGGTGTCTGTTTCCTTATAGAAGCATAAAGCATATGTCACTAGTACAGAATATAGGTAGGACATTTCTTGCAACTCTACTCACTGTTGTAAGTAAATAAAAACCCAAAAATAGAATCATAAACTACGATTTCTAACCAGCTCTTCCTGGCACAAAACACTGAAGCCCTTCACATGAATGTAGATGCCACTATACACTTTCTGATGGTGGCAAGAGATGGGACCCCTGACCGTCGTGTATTTAACGTTCATAATATTGGTGTAGCTACAGAAACTCTCGTGAAATAATTTAAAAACTGTGAAAGACAATTTCTGGTTATGATGGTGGAAATTAAGAGAAAATATTGATATTTAAGAAAATGGTGGTTCCAGTGACAAAAAGTCTTATGAAACAAAAATGACTAAAATACTAAATTTTATGCAGGTCTTTACTCAGGAACTGTTTTTGGTGAGATGTGGCAGCTTCTTTCTTTTGCACATTTTTAATTTTAAAGGAAATGAGGATGGCAAGGGGGACCTGTATGTACAAGCCTATAAAAGTACCTATTACTTTAGTTTAAGAGGTTTTAAGGTAAACTTTTAAGATTTTAAAATAAGGTGAAATCCCTTGGAAGGATTTTAAACTGATTTTTTCACTTGGTATGTTCACCATCTGTCCTTCGAGACTGAACTACAAGGAATAAATGTCAAAGTAAATACCAAAGGTCTAATGTCATATCTGATAATCACAGTAGGTACTTGAAGCTACCAGGAGAAATAAGACCATTATAGTGGTAGGTGAGCTCCTTCACGTACACTTTCAACAGTACCTTTAAGAGTTGAAAGCAATTAAGCAATTCTGGTTAGAATTTTACTGCCTGTTAGCAAATATATTTCTTATCCACAAAATTTAGTAGGCAGTCATGGTCTTTTGAAGGAGTCATAGAAAAAAATAACCAAATCCGTGGATAAGAACTCGATAACATTCTCTTTTTTATTTTGAAGGTGTTCTTGAGTGGCCATTTTGGACAAAACTGGTTGTGGTGGCCATTGGCTTCACGGGAGGTCTTGTCTTCATGTACGTACAGTGTAAAGTCTACGTTCAGTTATGGCGCAGGCTGAAGGCCTACAACCGTGTGATCTTTGTGCAAAATTGCCCAGACACTGCCAAAAAGCAGGAGAAGAATTTCTCGTGTAACGTACACACGGACATCAAGGATGCCGTGGTGGTGCCTGTGTCACAAACAGGCACAAATTCACTGCCATCTGCAGAGGGCGGCCCCCCTGAAGTCATCCCGGTGTGACGGAGCCAGCTGGGAGTTTCTTCACTGAAGAGTATCTTTCTAACCCTTAGCCACTACACACGATGGAAGTGATCCTGAATTACTGACTCCCTTTATCTTCTCCTTTCTCCTACTGACTCATTCTTCCTTACATTGCTCAAAAAGGAACGGACCAAAAGGCACCAATGTCCAGGATCCCACGAAGCAGTCCAAAGTGTGATACAGAAATGTGAAAAGGTTGCTAATGGGCGATTTCTAAGACAATTAAGAACCAATCGAGTGAGGGATGCTTTCCGGCAACGACGAAAGACTAAAGGGACACATGCATCTCCATGGTAGCAGGAGAAAGTTTAAGAACACAGACTTGAATTGCGATGTGTATTTCTTCTAAGGCCTTGTAATGTTAACCCTCTCTTCTGGAAATAAGAAACGTACTTGGTTTTAAGCTTGAAATTGTCTGCATTATCCTTAAGTCATATCAGAAGCAAACTTGGAGGATGCATATTTTGATATTTATACTTTGATGGCTAACAGATTTTTATGGTTATAGTGGGTCCAGTTGTTTTAACAGATGCATGTTTTTAAAATAGATGAATACACACTTGAAGAGATCAATACTTAGAATTATGTTTAAATCATGAACAAAAGATTTTCAGAGTGTTCTGGGTATGATTAGCACTGTTAAATACCTACAGAAGGTGAAATCAGCTATCAGGTCCTATATTTTATCCGGTCCCTCTAAAACAGTGTTGTCCATCAGATCTATAACATGAGCCACAAATGCAGGCCATATCATATGTGTAGATTTTAAGCTTTCTAGTAGCCCCATTAGAAAAAGTAAAACGAAGTGAAACTTTTGTATTTAACACTATATACCAAATTATCATTTCAACATGTCATCAGTATTAAAAATTGAGATATTTTACTTACATCTTTTTCTTATGAACCAAGTTTTCAAAGTCCAGTATGTATTGTACCTTTACAACAGATCTTCATTTGAATTAACCATACTGGATAGCACAGACCTAAAATTGGAGGCAGAGCCTTCACTTCATTGAACAATTGAATATTTCAAAACAGCAGCTCAATTCATACTTTTATTCAGAGTCTCACAAATGTTATAGTTTTATTAAGCACTTACATTCATCAAGTTAAATATCCTGAGTGAGGTAAATTTCTCTAAAGGGTTAAAAAAAAAAAGGAAAAAAGGTAGGGAAGGAGGAAATAATCTAACTGTGGCAAAATTCTGAAATTACCCTGTTTGCTACTATGAAGCACATATGATAGGGAAGCAAAAATTAAATATTTTTGTTAGGTCAAATGTGTAAGGTTTTGGTTTTTTTTTTTTAATCTACATGTGGTATCAACTTGACAGATGAGTAGTTATGACTAAGCATTTAGACTCTGTTTGAAAAACCTGACAGCATTCCCCTGCTCAGCTGGGAAGTGAAGATATTGAACAGATTTTGTGATAAGTAATAAACTGAGTTGTTGAGGTCTGACGTACAGCTGATTACTGTGCTCCTTGCATATTCATGTGAAACTGAAGCATGGATGATAGATTCTGCAATGAGCTAGATTAATGATGATAGCTTTAGTGACCTGTCAGAGAAAGAGGTTATCCATTTTAAAAGGTGATTTATTTTTGTTAGCTGTCATATTTATTGTTGTGAAAAGGCAACCGTGATAGCCATAAGAACTGAAGCATGGGTATTGCATTGCACAAACATGGGTATCATATCGATGCACTTTGTAATTATCAGTGTGCTTGTTCTTCATGGATCATAGGGAAAAAATAAGGAAATAACCCTTCAATGAGGAGAAAGATGGTATGAATATTAGTGGTGGCTGACACTGAGTCCAAATAGTCCCAATCCCTAGAAAAAAAGAAAAGGTAAACAATGTCAAGTGTGTGGTGTGTGTGTGTGTGTGTGTGTGAGATTTCATGTATATACATGACAAAAGTGTTAAGGTTTTTGGTCAGTCAGGAAAAAAAAGGTTTAAAACTCATCTTTCTTAAAACTTACTGTGGTAGGTATGGAATAAAGGCACAGGGAACACAAAGCTGAAGTAACTAAAGTGTACCAAAATTTCTGCACAAATAAGGGCAAAAGTGTTGTAATAAAAAATTAATGAACTTTAAACAAACTAAAATTTGTATCAACTTCTTCTTAAATTTCTATTTTAAAGTTTTAAGATAAACACTCATGAACAGAAGCGCTGCGTGATTTAGCCATGGCATGTCACCCAACAGATTAACCTTGATCCAATTTTTCTGTTAATTTCCCTAAGCTTTTTACTGATCCATTTTTCCTGGAGCTTAGCAATGGCAACAAGTTGTTTACACACATTCCTTGGAGGGGTGGAGGGTGGGGGGTGGGAGGGAATCTGTCACTAGCAAGCAATGAAATGTTGATGTCTCTTTTGTCTGCTCTCGAAGGAAAATGATTATTTACCTTAATTATCACCAAAAATACTATTTAGATTCTATACAAATCTACTGGTAAGTGCATAGCTCATTTCTCAATGGGAGAGGATTGGCTAAAGTAGGCCTTGTTTATTAAGGGTTACACCTAACACTAAGAAAACATTTCTAGAATGAAAAGATCAGCAACACTGTCTTAACAAAAAATATGACATAGTATTTTAAGATTGTACCTAAATTCTCAAAATTAACGCTTTGACTTTCTTGTAATGAGAATATAATATATACAGCTCCCCAGCAGGTTAACAGAATGTTTTTTATTCTGCTATTATTCTTATGAACTTTATAAACCCTGATCTCCTGAGTTTAAATCTTTTACAAAGTTTTCCTATAATGGCTGTTGATGGTTCAAACAATCTGAAATAACTATATGCATTTAAAAACCTAATGTGGATTTCTTTTCATATTCTCTGCGGCAACTGCCCTTTCAGTGAAAGGATCTGGCTTTGTGACAGTACTTTTGTGGACTGGATATACCCTTCAAAAACTGCTCTTCAGGATGACAATTTTTTTGAAGCATGTTTACCTGCTCATGTAAGAAAATGGGATTGAAACCAAGGACTGAAATTGAAGAATGACAATGTAATTCTGTTAAAAACCCTGGCT
>NC_043700.1:60982788-61034866 GCF_006229205.1 Suricata suricatta
CCCCCCCCCCCCCCCCGTAAGTCAGCCCAAAGGTGCTATTTTACATATCAATACAGCTGAAAGGAAGTACTGTTATTTTGGGCTGCAGTGTTTCCTCCAAAACTGAAGCCCATTTTGAAATTGGATATCACATTTAAAACGAGGAAAAATTATTTTAACTGTGTGCAATTTTTGAGATTGAGCATTTGTACTTTTTTGGTTTTACCTAATTCTCTTGCATTAACAACTTACTGTTTTGTGAATAATGTGTACTGAGACGAATTAAGGAAAAGAAAATAATTATCTGTGAAAGACTTTGTATATTAAACAAGTGACCTAAATTTCTGTTGTGGTTTCTACACTCTTTGCCTAATTTACCACGATTTCTGCAGGTTTGTATCTGCAATATTAAAAAATGCTTGAGTTCTTAAGATTTTATCACAGTCTGGGTATTTAAGCAGGTTCTGAACATATTCATCATTACTTTAAAGCCGACACAGGCTGACTCACCTGATATTACAGAAAGGAATAAAGAGGTGCGTTAACAAGGGAAAACCAATGGAAATAATCTAAAACAGACTTTCAAAACCTGCTTAAAAAAACACCTAGAAAAAAAATCACAATGTAAAGAAAGGACTTTCTCATAAATAAGACATGGATATACCAAAGAATTTCACAGCATCTCTACTCAGACATAATAAAATAGTAAATTTAGATAATTTCATACATACTAAATAAAAGGAGAAAGACTGTGGAATCGATATCTAATCTACAATGTTCGCTGATAAGAGAAGAAAATCTCTTTCTCCAAAGCCCCAACTTCTAAACCTGCATTCTGGGTAAACCGTCCAAGGGCACTGCCAGGTCTTTCTGGTAGACTAACTGTATGAACTCACTGTGCCTACTTAGATATCCAAACTAGAGCGTTCTCCTACCTCCTGAATTATAAAAAACACTCCTGGATCACAAATCATTGTCACTGTGTGTTCAGCTAACGATCCTAAAACTGGGAGCTGTGACAGAGATTCCAAAAGAAGCAAGAGAAAGGGGAGAAATACTTTAAGTTAGGGAAAGGGCAGTGCAGGCAGAGGGAAGGGTACCACAGTCCCGAGTGGTAAGCATCAAGCAAGATCCAGCTAGTAAAGAAACAGCAAGCCCTTTGTTAGAGTCACAGTTTATTACTTACAGCAACAGCAGAAGCAAGACAAACTGCCTGTAGCCCCATGAGTCTTGTCCCAAAGTAAGACACAAAAAGAGGGAGGCAGGAGAGATGAAAGAAGACATGACAATGCAACAGAAGGGGTGGGGCCTGCAGCTAGGCCCTAAAGGGACTCAAAATGGAGTCTCCTACTTCATCAAAATCCAGAGGCAAGGACAACTGTCTCATGTCCTCTCTGGAAGACAAGGAGGCATACATGAAGTGGCCATGGTAGTTCCTCACATGCCCCAAATCCTTGTGTTTAGGAAGATCACGGGGCATCATTCCAAGGCTCAGGTTAGCCTGAACCAAGCCTGGCCTAAGTGGATACACACAGGTCTTCAGGGTGCCAGAAGAGCTGTTCCACAACAGAAAACAGCTTGGCCCTTCTAGGAATGGACAGAAGGTCTGTGTATCTGATGGACAATCAGCCAAGGGCAGGTGGACACACCAGCTGAGGTTGGAGAAGCAGTAAGGAATCAAGTCATTTCAGGCTTCTTTGGCCATGGTAGGTCATATGAATTTCACCCCAAATGTGGTGGATGTCAATGTCAGTTCAGCATTTGTAACAAATACCTACAAGTCTAGCAGGGGGTGTCATTAATGGGGGAAAGCTGTGCATGTATGGGGGCAGTGGGTACAATCTCTTTACCTTCCCCAAATTCTGATGTGAACTTAAAACTGTTCCAAAAAAATCAAAGTGTTTAGAAAGAAATTTATACCCACCAAATAAACATACCATTAAAAAATGATGGAATGATACTCTAACAATATGAACAAAGGAGTGGCATATTTTAGTGTACAGTTTCCAAAATTCATCAGCAACTCCAGAGAATGGATTATGAGGACCAAGAATGGTGGCATGCAGGCCAGTGAGGAAGCGAATTCGCAGGCAAGGCATGGTGCCTCACTCAGGTCAGGGCAGAGTGGAGATGGCCTGACATGGACCGACTACACTCTCTTTCTGAAAAACTGAACCAGAAATACTAATTAAATTTAATTGGGGAGAGTATGGAAGAGCGAAAGTGAAGAATTAAAGATGACTTACAAACAGTTTTGAGAAATTAGCGAAAAACATGGGAGAGATTCAAGGTTACTGATGAGATAATATGGATTGGGATACACACACAAATAGGAGTATTTGCCTCTAAAAGGAGAAAAGCTGCTACATCCATAAACTAGAAAAGGAAGGGGGTGGGGCTAGGGAAGGAAGGTAGTTTCTATTTTCTCAGTGATATATATAAAGTAAACAGTTGGTTGAGAAGGTATATATGAAAGCTGAGCTAGAACAGACAAAGAAGTAGTTAAAATGATCTCAAAGTTGGAAAATGAACTTATTACAGGTACACAGTAACACTGCCAAGCAGTATTGAGAATCTACTTGAGATGTGCAAACATGAATGAAAAAACCTGTCTGAAACTCTCCACGAATGCTGAGCTGCTTGGGAACAACAAGTATAAAGGAGACAGATAACATGGAGTGTGGAAAGATGAATGCTATGCAGTCAGGGACAGAGGGACGGAGAGCAGGTGACAGGAGGCAACTAGAAAACCCGAATCTAAACAAAACACAAATAATCTGAAAACAGGAGATAGGCGGTACACAATGAAAGAATGAAGTCAAAGTATAGAACTTCAGCAGTAGAGGGGGAAGGAGATAGTGAATGGAGAACAGAATAGCCAAAGTTTATGGGAGTTTCAGGTGCTGATAAGTATCTTGGTGTGGCCACTGACAAGCCTCTGAATGGAGTGGAGAGAAAAGTTATAATTTTAGATTTGTTATCCACAAGGGTCTTGGAATCACTGAAATGGTTAAAATGGGGGAGAAGAAAACTGAGCCAAGAACTAAAGTCTTCAATGAATGAGGAGAAGTGGAAGTGGCCATAGAGAAAAGAGGACACCTGTCTAATCTCCGGCTCCTGAAACGCAGGAATAGAAGAGCAGGAAAAGCTTCTATTTGAGGTGACAGAGACCTAAGGAGACACCTATGTCGGTGAGGAAAAGAAATGACTAGGATCCTGGAAAGAGACCACTGTCAGAGTGAGCCTGTGAGCTTAGACACGTACCATTAGCTCCTATCCATGGAAGTTCTGCTTGTTGTTGACCAACTGGCAAGAAGGCAAAGTCCAGCCTATTCTGCGTATGACCACAAAACTAAAAATGATCTTTACATTTTTAAAGGATAGTAAGACACACACATCACACACACACACACACACACACGCACAGATATGCAAAAAGAAACTGCATTTGGGATGCAAAACCTAAAATATTTACTCTCTGGCTCTTTACAAGAAAAAGTTTACCTGGTTTACACAGAACTTGCCAGCAAAGTGAGTTACTTTTTCTCTTTTCCACAGCCGCGGCCTGCAGAAGCCATCTGACAAAGACAGTCTACCAGCCTGAAGGAAGGAGCCTACATAAGGCAGCACAAGTTATCCCTGCAGGAAAACAAAACAGAACAAAACAAAACAAATCCACGTTCTATAGACAATGATTAAGGATATCCTTTAAAAGCACTATTCTAACAACAAATTATCTCTTAGGCTACTTGGGTCCAGCCAGAAGTAACATAACTATTACTGTCATGTTACAATTATTATATATAGTGATATATAATAAAATTAGGAATTATAATTATTATCCTAAATGATAAAGTCAAGTCATCCAATCAACAAATACCTACCTATTCTAGTTCCAAGCAGGGTGCTTGTTCTATTTTTTGCTTTGATGGGACAGGGAAAACCAGGAACAAATGGTTAAGGGGGAACACAATCTGCCATTTTCACAAGTTATTTATCTAACAGTATAGTATGACTTTTTAAATATCAGATCAGATCAAACAGTTTGTCTTCTCTTTACTGTAATATAAGATTCAGTTTGGGCAGCTCTTTCTGCCCACAGGTCCTGTCCCTGTGCTTTAATAAAATCACCTTTTCGCATCAAAAAAAAAAGCCATTTTGAAACAAAAATGAACCAAACAAACAAAAAAGGACACTTTTCCATTGACTAGAGACAGTAACTTCTGTAACCATAAAACCATACTTCTACAAAGATTACTAAAGAAACACAAATCAGCAGCAGTTGAAACACTGAAAATGAAATCACTGGAACTTTAAGAAGTGAAATTATGGAAATAAATTTTATTTTTAATCTTTAATAGTAAAAAAGGCTATAACATTTTAAATAAATTGTTAACAAGACTTAGTTGATATCTAGTTAATCTCTTATAGCATTGTTTTACATTTACTTTCTTGAAAATATTCAAATACACTTGCATTGTATCCATTAGAAAATAGCCTAAAAGATAATTGCATTTAACAAGTTCTATAAAAAACAACACTCTAACACATTCACGTTTTTCATGATACTTGAAAAATGGAGCTATATTATGTCATTTACTGTATCTCTTAGAAGAATAAATACACAGTTGCAATCAGTGTTTCTTTGATCTTTACTTGTTTCCAAAGATAAAACCTATCATTTTTCCTGAGAAAGCAGAAAATACACAAACAAAAAGAGCTAACCTTCAACCATTTATCAAAAGATAAAAATTAAGTGTGGGAGACTAACATCATGAAAATAGTCACCATTTCTTTACCATTGAACTCTGACTCACAGATAAAAATAACATACAATCCATTAGTGTGTATTTTTTCCATACCACAGTTTCCCTATCTTACAAGGAAAGAAAGTAAGTTTAAGAGGAAGCTTAGAGAAATACTATTACTGAAAGACAATTCTGCTTTCCCCACTGCTCAAGCAGTGTGCACAGGACCCTTCCAGAAAACGCGCTGCTGTACATACCGCACAATGTGAGACTTGGTGATCTGAGATGAACGTGAAAAAAATTAAAACATTTCTTTTTCCTTTTTCAGATCATTCCCTATGCCCAGAAAATTCAGGTTAAATGGATGTTAGATTGTGCTTTTATTTTACTTCACTGTATCTTTTTTATAAAGCAACTTAATGTAAATGAAAAACAACACTTTCAGAACACTTTTTCAAGCTGCATATGGGATTTTCATCATAAAAGAAAAGCTACATAGCAAATTCTTGTATCGAGACAGTTATTTACCATAATAAGTTCAAATATAACTTAACGCTCTCATATTATTTACTTTCAACTGAAATAAAGGACAATTAGGCCACTGCAGTCATCTCCTCATCTGAGTCACTGGAGTCATCTTTTAGCTCCAATTCCCCTAAATCTTCGTCTACGGTTATCATAGTTTTCTTCTTGCTTTTCTTGGGAACTGCATCATTAGCACAAATTTTTCTCATTTTGATGGTTGGCAATTTCTTCAGATCACAATCCCACTCCCTAAACAAAAGAGAGTACACACAGTGGGTCGCTCGGTACAAGATGGGAAAACAGTCAATATTTAAACCTCTAAAAAGCAGCAGAACAAAGCTCATAAATTTACAGTAGATTCAAAAGCACTAGAAACAAACAATATAAATGCATTAGGGAAAAAAGTCCCAAGAACTGAGGTCTGCTTTGTCCATATTTCCTGCATTTTCTCATTAACCTACAATAGCAGTAACTGCACAGATTCCCACATATCCAAAACTTCCAAAAAGCAATTCAAGAAAATATTAGGCAGAAGTTACAAGTAGGCTCTGTTCCATTCTTTTATTCTCCCTAACCTGAATCTTCAATCCAGCCATATGGTATCAAGAATCTAAAAAGCAGGAACTGGGGTGCCTGGGTGACTCAGTCGGTTAAGCCTCCGACTTCGGCTCAGATCAGATCTCACGTTCATGGGTTCGAGCCCCGCATCAGGCTCTGGGCTGACAGCTAGCTCAGAGCCTGGAGCCTGCTTCCGATTCTATGTCTCCTTCTCTCTCTGCCCCTGACCCGCTCATGCTCTGTCTCTCTCGGTGTCAAAAATAAATAAAACATTAAAAAAAAAAGTAGGAACTAAGACACCTGGGTGGCTCAGTCAGTTAAGAGACCTACTGAGGCTCAGGAGTTCGAGCCCCACATGGGGCTGTGCTGCAGCTCAGAGCCTGGAGCCTGCTTCAGATTCTGTGTCTCCCTCTCTCTCTGCCCCTGCCCTGCTCACATTTTGTCTCTCTCAAAAGTAAAAATTAAAAAAATTTTTTAATAAATAAATAAAAAGTAGGACCTAGATCCTATCTGGCAAATCTCCAAAATGCAGTCAGAAAAGATTTTTCTTTTCACACATGGTGGTAAATCATAGTAAGTTTCAGAAACCAAAAACATGTTATTGTTACACTAGAAAACTCAATCTTTCTACTGCCAGACTAGTTACCGATGACTTAACCTTTTCTCTGGCACGACTTCCCAGTAACCATCTTTTCTGAAAGAACTCTGAGCCATCAAGTGTACTGCTGTTAGGTTGTCTTTTAAAAAGTACAGATTGGGGGAGAATAGTGAGAACAAATTCTTTTAAGTATTATATTACGTTATTTAAAAAAATTTTAAAAATAAAAGCACCACATCACTATCATTTTGGTGTACATCAAGCATTTCAAAGAAACACAAGTTAGGAAAAGCCTTACTTTGTCTGATAAAACAAAAAAGGGTAAAAGAAACCCTTGAGGGTTTTTTTTTTTTTTTTTTTTTTTTTGCACATTACAGCTAAGTTCAAAGTTCTGGGTTCATAAGGGAAGAAAGTTTGTTTCTCTTGTATTTTACATGCTGCTTCAAGGAATAATAAAGAGATACACTTACCTAAAAGTTTTCAGATTGCCTGCATTTACAATGTCTGGAATCTCTAGGAAAAAAAATAATTTATATCCATTAAGCAGTGTTCTTTAAATTACAACCCTTCACAGTTTCCTTGTTTATTATATCAGATACAAAACAGTGACAGCAAAAACATCCAAAGCAAAACAAAATTTCCAAGCACTGCTGTAATGCTATATGAAAAGTAAGTTTTAGAAGTATAAAGGGCTTAGTTGAAGGTGATTTATTCACCAGGCACACTCTGTGACTCTGGAAGAAACCCTGTAGCACACGTGAAACAACACTGGACCTGAGGTTTAGGGCTGACTCCATCACCAATACATGTCTGACCTTGGCCATGTTCTGTTACTCTCCAGCTACGTGGTGAACAGACTTCAGAGGAAAGAGCAGCAGTACAGACGCCAACTGGAGGCTGTTACAATGGTACAGCTGAGATGATGGTGGCTTGAAGTAGGGAAGTGGTGAAAGTCACAGTAAGATTTATCAGATGCAAAATATATCTTGCTGAGGAGATGGACAGAGCATGAAAGTGACCATGGGCTTCCGATGTGAACTGGACAGGTGGTAATGCAGCTGCCTGAAATACAGATCATGTGGAAGGAGCAAGTTTGGGAGAAAAGCTGGACTTTGCTTTTGGACAGGTCAGGTCTGAGATGCCTGTAAGGCATTCCAGTAGAGGTTTTGAGAAACCCATCTTTGATCATCCAAGTCTGGAGTCCTAGGGACAAGTTAGGGTTGACAGATACAAATTTTGAAATCATGGGCATGTAGATGGCATTTAAAACCACAGACTGAATAAAATCAATTAGGAGTTGGCATAGAGAGAAAAAAAGAAGATGCCCCCCAAAATAGAGACATTGGCCAGTATTTAGTTTGTGAAAAGGAGGATTCAATTTAGGACACTGAAAAGTCTCAGTGACCTAGAAAGACAACTAGGAAAGGGCGAAGTCTTTACCAAATGAAAAGTGTGACAAGAAAATGAAATGACTGATTCTGTATCAAATGCTGTGGAAAAGCTGACTGAGAATAATGCCCAGTATAGCAACTATTTGCATTAGCAAATTAAAGTCATGACTGACCAGTACTATTAGTAGAGTGGAGACAACAGCTCATTAAAGTGGGTTCCAAAGAAAGTGGAACGTGAGGAAATAGAGCCTACGAGCATGAACAAAGTTCACAGTCTGGTGGTGACACCATGAAAGGGACCCAGACCTTGTGGAAGCTCTCCCTCAACTTCCTGTTTAGGTACTGTGTCAGATACTTAGATAAATGAAACCTCATGTAACTTTTAAACAACCTGTGGACGTAGGGATGCTATATATTGCAATGTTTAAATTGAAGAAAACAAAGCTGGAGGAGGGGAGAATTTAAGTAACTTGTCCTGCTTTATAGTAAGCTGCAAGGGTTTCAATCAGATCTATCTGGTTTTAAAGCTATTTTCTGTTATTTTTTCAGTTACGAAACTCACTTCCTACAGATGACGAAGAGGAACTCTGACTGCTTCAGGGTCTCTAGTGTTACTACAGTGTAGGTGCCTGGCGTTAAGCTTTGATTGTCTAGACATCTGTATCACAGATACCTGCTCAAATAAAAATCTTGCCAGCTGTGTGACACAGCTACAGCAAAACAACTGGATGGGAAACCAGGCCGCCCCAGCTGTGAAAGCTCATTCCCTTTTAGAAAGCCCTGGTAACCTGGGCGACAACCACTCGAGTGACCCCACTTTTCCCTTCTCGTGCCCTGTGTTTCGAATTTGCCAAAAAGAGTGACCCTGTGAAACCCTTGGCACCTCACCTCAGACCCTAATAAAGGTAGAGCCCCAGGTCCACACTCCCTTTCTCTACCTTCGACCTCCCGGTGTGGCCCTGGGTGTGCTGTGGACCCTCTAAGATTTGTGAGTAGTGAATCTTGTTTTTTCCAAAGTTGCCTGATGGTTGTTACTGAGGTGCATTGTGCAATCTAACATGGACTAGGAATGGAATGTGAGTGAAGAAATGTTGAGGACCATGGCAAACTTAAAAATATATGATCAAATCTAAAAGGGACAGCTGTTATTCCACTATAGTGGATTATGTTGCCAGATCATTTGACGTTTTTAAAAAGAAGCCAGAAATCTACATTTCTCATGTGCAATCAGCTGATTTTTTCTACAGTGACAATTAATAAGCCAATCAAATACCATCTGTAGGCCATGTTGTCTCTGCATGATCACTGTTCGTGGGCTATACAAACTGTAAGTACCCTCACTAAGTGCTTTTCTTCTGAAAATGTTAGTAAACTAATAACATATAGAAATGCTACAATGCTAAGAATGAATGTTCAACCTCTATAGTTTTTCAAGAATGACGTCAACCCATAAAGGTTGGTCCTGTAAGGATTACAAAGACAGGAAGGGCACAGCACCTACTCTAAAGAAACACAGATGTAGTTGGAGATAATCAAGTAGTAACTCCAGAAAAAAGCAAATTAGGTACATGCCAGAAGGGAGAGGAAAGCTTTACTGTCACAGTAGAAAGATATGATGTCACTGTCACAACTGACAGTTTTGAGAATGTAAGAAAAAAAGTAAAATAAAAAATTATCTGGTATACTCAACAAAAGAAAGGAAATCAGAGGAAGAAATTCAAAGCAAACTAAATAAAATGAATTTAAAAAATTAAGCATTTGAAATGAATTACAAATCATGGCTCTGTATTTTAGAAAGAGAAAAAGAAAACCCCAGAAAACACACCCAGGCCATATCCTTCATACTGCTGCCGCTCACGCTCCATCGTCTGCTTGACGACGGTCTCCCGGGAACAGTGCCGCCTTCCCTGCCTGTCTCTGATGCTGTTATGTAGTTCAATCTGCTCTAGTTCACTGCTGAATCGATTTAAATACCTGCGGAATGAGAAAGCAATCTGAATTACAGGTCTGTACATCTGGCTGACATTATTCATTTAAAATATAAGCCCCAGCCTTCACCCGTTCTTGAAATTTTTGTATTCTTCTGAGTTCCTCGAGTCCTCAGCCTTCAGGGCCCCCTGTGTAACCCAACCATTTCCAAAATTTCAGCAACCCAATCACTGACTGCTATTCCAAGTATTTGCTAAACTCCGGATCCTCATATTCAACCACCTCCTGGACATCTCCATTTGGATGTCCCATGGAGGCTTAACACATCAGAAGAGAACTTATATTCGCCCTGGTACCCCGGACCCCCCACCCGACCTGCTCCAGCTCTTCGGCTCTCTGCCTCAGGAAACAGCACAGCCGTCCACGCGTGTCCTCCTTGATGCCACTCTCTCCCTTTTACGCCACATCTAAGTTTTCACTAAAGAGTGAGACTTTCCTCCTTCTTTAGTATCTCTGGAGTCTTCATTTCTCTTCACCATCCTGCTACTAACGATGCAGAGACCTCATCTCTTGCCTGGATCGCTTCATCAGCCTCTCAACAGTGTCCTGGCCAAAACCATGCTCCTCAGCCTATCCGTCCTCATTCTCACTACTGTGACATTTCTGAAGTTTAAATATAACCATCTCAGGTGCCTGTTGTAGAAAGCTTCCTGTGGCTCCAAATGTCCTTTGATAAAGTCCAAACTTACAATGATACTTGAGGTCTTTAATTAGCTGTACTTGTCACAATGCCCTCTTTGAACCTATTATTAAATGTCTGGCAGATCACTAAATATGTCACTCTAACCTCTGATACTGTTCTCTCTGCCTAAAGACTTGTCAGCTACCTTACCTCAATCAGCTAACTCTCACTGTTCAGGTGTCAGTTTTGGGGTTTTTTTTAATGTTTATTTTTGAGAGACAGAGACGGAGTGGTAGAGAAAGAGAGGGAGACACAATCCAAAGCAGGCTCCAGGATCTGAGCTGTCAGCACAGAGCCAGATGCGGGGCTTGAACCCACAAACCACGAGATCATAACCCGAGCTGAAGTTGGATGCTTAACCGACTGAGCCATCCAGGCGCCCCTTCAGGTGTCAGTTTAAACAATATTTCCATTAGGAAGGAAGCCTTTCCTGATCCCCAGGAACTGGGTTAACTAACACTCTCAGGCTCAGAAAGGTTACAAATCTACTAGAGTGGCTAAGCCAGAGTGTGAATCTTAAAGCCTTTTAGATAACAAAGTCTATTTACTCCTCTATAAATCCAGAATAGAACTTTGTCTCTTGAAGAACCAGGCTGAACAAGTCCCCCTTTTCTGACCTTTTGCTCATAACATGCCAAGTGTTTACCTTTCAATTAATTTACAAGCATCCTTCTTTGAATATCTTGCTTTTTTGGGATCAAGATGACTTTGAAACCACTGTAGTTTTTCTCCTGTAACAACAGGTACCAAGATAACACCATAAGTCATCACTTAAGCAATGAGTATTCATTAGAACTTTCAACATCAATATCTTTAAAATAGTATCAACATTTATTTCAATGTTAAATATAAAGGCTTGTGTGGGCTCAAAGCTAATTAAACCAGTCTGTCAGAAATCAAATTGTCACATTTTAATTTGCGGAAGAGATAGGGGTGGAAGAGATGCTTTTCTGTATATTTCTAGTCCAGTAAGAAGGCAAGATAACAGAACATGAAGTTCTAAGTATTTCAAAAGCAAAGGAGAGACCTTTTCTAGAATAATGAATTGAAACTTGATTAGACTAATGGTGAAGATGTTCGCTGCTGAACATTTAATAAGCAGCACGCTCTATGTCAAGAGCTTTACAATCCTATGAGGATCAGTACATTATTATCCTACTCAAAGAGGAGAATAAGTAACCTGTAAGGGTCTCAAACTCGGTAATATATCAACCATACAAGAGCTGCCAGATCCTGTGCGAAGAGTGACATTATCAAAGAGCTAACAGACCTCATCCTTATGAGTGAATCTGACGATCAGGGTCATCTTCAGCTTTCTCAAAACTACAGACCAAGAAATGGCCCTACCCCAGATATGGATGACCTACTCAGAAATACTATTCTATTAACTGAGAAAGCATTGGAGAGAAGTGTTCAAATAAAGCCTAAGGGTCACTCTTTTTAAGTCAGGCTAATAAGAAAAAATTTACTAACAATACATATGACAAAAAAAAAAAAAGATTATGACACTGAGATATAGACCGAGGATGCATGTATCCATATCATTAAATATAAAGCACTGTTTCCACAATACTTCGGCCATAATCCTTCCTAATTCTAATCATTAAGAAACTAGAATTAAACTTCAGAGATAGATAGATATAGGTAGGTAAACATAAACTAAACTGTTTCTGAAAACCTGAGTAGATATTATTAACACTTTCTAAGACCTAATGATTGATTTTACTTTGTTTGGTTTTAATTAAATCTGGTAAAGAAAATCCACTTAGATATAAATAGTATTTCCCTAGAAGAACCAAAAGAAAAATAGGCATATAGCAGAATTTCACTATCCTCATCCCAGAGTGTCAAATAAGTAAGTCTACTTACCAATAAGGTTGAGACGCAATGCCTTTTCATTCTTCAATCTTGGGGAAAAAGGTGCATAATTTGTTAGAAAATTTCCAAAGCAAGTTTTAAAAATCTGTCAAAAACAAACAATAATAATAAAAAAACCACATGCCCACAGAACCTTAACTCAAGGATCATTCTTTTATACATAAGAAATTAATTTTGATAGTGCAGAAACAGTGAACACCATGCTTTTCTTTTAAATCACGGAACAAAATGTTACTAGAAACTTTTCTTTAGCTCTTCAATGACTAATGACCAAAGGACACCTATAGAACAAATTAGCTTTGAAAACACACCAAAAAAGGCTTGATTGGATTATGAATGTTCAGGTGGATAATACTCGTGCACAAAAGAGTAATGAATAACTTCTAGAAGATGGAATGCAGCCTCTGTCACCTTTTAAACTTCAACAAGAATAAAACAGAACATTTACTTTCCATAATTTGAAAAGAATTATAATAAAGATCTCATCTATTCTCAGAAAACAGTACAGGCAATACATGATCCCATGATTGCTGGTATTCTAAATAGTGATTCACTCAGAAGGGACCTTTGGATAGCTAGTTTTTACCACACTTTGTGCTACCCACTAGAGACACAGCAAAAACAAAAAACCTGCTGTCCCTGCCTTAACAAAGCAGACCAGATTTATCCTTGCACTTTAAACAATGAGAAAACTGGAGAAATAAAAATGAAGCCTTTAAAAAAAAAATTAGGTACAAGGGCACGTGGGTGGCTCAGTGGGTCAAGAAGCTCAAGTCATGATCTCACGGGACCTGAGTTTGAACCCACATGCCAGGCTCTCCCTCACTCTCTGCCTCTCCCCCACTCAGGTGCATACACATGCAAGATTTTTCTCTCTGCCCCTTCCCAGCTCCAGCTCTCTCTGCCCCTCCCCTACTTGCATATTCTCTCGAAATAAATAAATAAACATTAAAAAAAAATTTAGGCACAGAATGGGGAAGATATATATACATAATATGAAAAACTAACAAAGGATGTGGATTCAGAATATACAAACACTTCCTACTTAATAAGACAACCCAATTCCAAAAAGGGAAAGGGCCAAAGATTTTAACAGATTTTTAATTACATCAAAGTCATACAAATGACCAATAAGCACATAAAAAGATACCTAATATCAAGTCATCAAGATGTACAAAATTAAATCATACTGGGATACTATTATACAACTATCAGAATAGCTAAAATACTTTTTAAGAGCTGATAATACAACATGTTTGAGAGGATATGGAGAATGTAACTCCTATACACTTGTGGTGAAAATATAAAATACTATCACTTTGGACAAAGCAATTTCTTATATACTTAAACGTGATACCTATCGTATGACCAGCAACTCTTATAAATTAATTTCATATAAACTTAACTTCTTATATACTTTAACATACATTCACCGTATGACTCAGAAATTCCAGTTCTAGGAACTAAAAGAAAAATGAAAACAATGTCCAAACAAACATTGTACATAAAGGTTCACAGCAGCTTTATTTATAATATCAGAGGCTGGCAAATTTATTCCAAAATGGCCAGAGAGTAACATGTTAGGTTCTGTGGGCCATGTGGTTAGTCTCTATCACAACTACTTATTTCTGCCACTGTAGCCTGAAACCAGCCACAAATAATACAAAAGGAACGGGCACAGCTGTTTTCCCATAAAACTTTTTTAATAAAAAGCTGGACCCTTAGTTTGCAGAACCTGGTAACAGCCCAGTACTATAAATAATCTAAATGAACACTAACAGGTGAATGAATAAACAAATTGCATTTCCATACAATGGAATACTACTCCGTAATAAAAAAGACAATATATGAAATTACATGGGTAAATTTCATAAACATTATGCTAAGTAAAGAAGCTGGCACAAAAAATTATAATCATTTGATTTATATGAAACAATAGAAAAGACAAATCTCATCTATCAAAATAAAGAGCCAATCAGTGGTTCCCTGAGGCTAGCGTACAGGGCGAGGATGGACTGAGACATGAACAAGGGAATCCTTTGGTAGAATGAAAATGCATATACATTAACCATGGTGGTTACACCATTGTACTGTCAAAAACTCAGATCTGTACACTGAAGATATGGCTATTTTACTGAATGTTATTTATACTTTAAAGTTGATTTTAAAAAATAAAGAATACTTCAGGAGTGCCTGGTTGACCAGTTAGTTAAGTGTCTGACTTTGGCTTAGGTCATGATCTTGCAGTTCATGAGTTCAAGCCCTGAATCAGTCTCTGTGCTGACAGCTTAGCGCTTGGAGCCTGCTTCAGATTCTGTGTCTCCTCTCTCTGCCCCTCCCCCACTCACACGGTCTCTCTCTCTCTCTCTCTCTCTCTCTCTCTCTCTCTCTCAAAAATAAACCAAAAAATTGTAAATCAATAAAAATAAAAAATAAAGAATACTTCATAACAAGAAAGAGAAACATTCATTCCTTTCTAATAAGCCTAGAGGAAAGAATCCAGTTAGAAGTCAGGTTGCAATAATCTGAATGAACTGAATGGAGGCCTGAACTAGAGTGGTATCTGTTAGACAAAAGAAAAGTAGAGAGATTTGAGATTAATTCTCAAAAGTACTTGTTTCCTAGATTTCTACTTATTAGGCTTAGTTTCTTTCTGTTAATTTCCCACACTAAGTCATTTTCTTTTGGTATCTAGAGTTCTTTACTGCTTACTCTGCGGGACAAGATATGACAGTATATACCAACAAAATATTGCTAAGCTCAGAAATCATTAAATAAAGCTAAAATCATGACACAGAATAGCCATCTGCTGTCTGTAAATTGTCCATTACTTGCACTGTACTAGTCTTCAAACCATACTAGTTTCGTTTAGTATGAACAGAAGCAATATTCCATACAGTCTTAAATCAGAGCATTCAAATACTGAAGAAGAACATGTTCGAGCTCTGTGCTGTTGCTAATCACTCCTGTTGTATCTTTAAGTATTGAGAGTCTATCATTACAAGTCAACTCGATCAACCTAGCTGGTCTGGTTTGTGTCCTTCTATCACTAGTCAAAGCCAATGCAACATAGATATCCTTGCTGATCTTCCCCTCACTTGTCTTTTTCTCTAAAAAGAAACCTGAGGAAGGAGTACAAAGAATCCTCAGTCTGTGTACCAGTAGAGACTGGAACTGTAAGCTGCCTATCTTTGCTCCTTAGGAAAACCAAGTATCTTGGTAGGCAGTTAACAAAAGGTAACAGTATCTAAAAGGGTCCTCACTGATTCTTGTGTCTTGAGATTCATGTCCTTCAATGTAGATGGCTAGACCCAGTGATTTCTAACAAATAAATAGCACAATAACAATGGAAATCATTCTGAAATTAAGTTTCAAAGACTGTCTTCCATCCTAGCCACCCTTTCTGGTTCTATCTCAGAGCCTCTGTTCTGTCTGAACCAAGTTACCATGCTGTGAGTGGCCCATGGAGAGGCTCATGTGGCAAGGAACTGATGCCTTCAGCCGATAGGCAGCCATTCATGGCTTGAGATCTGTCAACAGCCACAGGAGTAAACTTGGAAGCAAAATCTCTCCCTGTCAAGCTCTGGGATGAATGTAGCTCCAGTCAACATTTTGACTGTCGCCCTGTGAGAGACTGAGCCAGAAGCAATCAGTTAAGTGGCACTGGAATTCTTGACTGAGAAACTGTTTGTTTCAAGCTGCTAAATGGCATAATTTCTTATGCAGCCATGAGTAATTAAAGCAGTATTTGATAACTGCTATTCATTACTCAGAAGCCACAGGCACCTGTGGTTCAAGTTAAGTCTTACTGACACCTTTCCTATCATCTTGTATACAGTTTGTCCCAAGAGTCTGAGTATCTTTCACCAACCATCTCTCCAAAATATGCAGCTCAGCCTTTCTGTCTTGCTGGAAGTACTACTCTACTGCAGGTAGATCAAGAGTATTTTAAGATAGTATTTGTGATCATGCCATTTAAATTAAGTATGACTTGTGGTCAATGATGCTGCTACTCAAAAACTGTTATCTATGACAGGCATAAGCCTGTTTCATAAAATACATTAGAAACTAATAAAATGGTAAATTTGTTTGCTTCTAGGGCCATAATGGTTATCATGGTGATTTCTTTAAAACTTCATTAAAGGAAATGAGAAAAAATTTGTTCAGAATATTGTCCAAGTAGAAAAAATTAAGTAACACCTTTCAACCCTATACTGTAAAAATGAAGCCTTCGCCAATAACAGAACCTCCTGTGATAGAATGAGTTATAGAGCAATTAGCATGTTATTCAGTTTTATCCTTCCATACTTCTTTTATAATGCTGATTCTGTAAATCTTGCATAAAACCCTGAATACAAATGAAGACATACAAAGACTACAGGCTCACTAGCACAAGTACATACACTGAGCTAAAGAAACAGCCAAATTCCAAAGCAGTTGTTTCCTAAAATATTGCGTGTATACCACTGGGACTACATAAGCTGATTTCTAAGTTTCTTATGGACACAGAATTAAATCATCTTTAAGCAAGTGACTTTTTTCTCCTCATTTTCTTTTGATCCTCTCTAATTATATTACAAAGAAAACTAAAAAAAGAAAAGAAAAAACCTTAGGTTTAATGTTAACTTATTTTACAAGTCTTGCAACATTTGCCACATCTTTTCACCAAGGAAAAAGCAAGCATGCCTCAGGCCACACAAGGAAGGCAGCCAGGTCTACTTGGTTTTAATATAGATGAAATGTCTCCTTGATTAAAAAAAAAAAAAAAAAAAAAAAAAAGAAAAGATATGTAAGGAAAAAAGGTACCAAAAGAATATTAAGTTAAAAATACTACAGGTCAGTGGTTCTCATAGTGCAGTCCCTGAACCAGCAGCACTAGCATTAACATTACCCAGAACTTTGTTAGAATTGGAAAATTCCAGGCGTGAGAACAAACTGTTTTAATATGCCCTACAGGTATCTCTCATGTTCACCTAAGTTTGTGAAATACTAATATTGATGGTAACAGAACTGCAAAACCACAGAAGTGGTAATTATGTCAAAAGGCAGCAAAATTCATGAAAGTGATATAAAAATGCTTAAAGTTTGAAAAGTACTGTTTTAAAGCAATACTGCTATTATCAACATAATCTTTATTAAAAAAAGGAAAATTTGATTATACTATCATAACACTTGTCTATTCTCTTTTAAAAAACGTCTAGCCAAATCACTATCAAACAGTTAACTCTTATTAAATATGCCTTTAGGTCTTGGGTAAGGAATTAATATATAAGAATGAACATGCCAGCTTCTATCAGCTAGTATGGAAAGGTATCTACCACTTATTAAAATGGTAAGGCTAGGGGCGCCTGGGTAGCTCAGTCGGGTAAGCATCTGACTTCGGCTCAGGTCATGATCTCACAGTTTGTGGGATTGAGCCCCACATCGGGCTCTGTGCTGACAGCTCGGAGCCTGGAGCCTGTTTCAGATTCTGTGTCTCCCTCTCGCTCTCTGCTTCCCCTCTGCTCATGCTCTGTCTCTCTCTATATCAAAAATAAATAATAAAAAAGTTTTTAATTAAAAAAATAAAATGGTAAGGCTATTTTAAAATAGCCAAAATGATGACTTTTGTCTTTATAACTTCATTTTAAATAATTTCTTATTTGCTTCTACAACCGTTCCTGGGGACTCCCACAGGCCAAAGACGGAGGGGAGGGGTAGACTGGCGAATTATAAAGTGTGGGCTGCAGATGAGAGAAGGGAGGCTAAGGGAAAGGAAACAGAAAAGAAGGGGTATTACATACACATTCTATATTCCTAAGAAGAAAATTTTCCTATGAGTTCTTCACATCAAGAATACAAATCAGCTTCCAGAATGGCATAAGGACCTATGAAAATCCACTTTTCCATAAAAGCAGAGAGAATACTAACAAAACTTGTCAAAATCACCTTTTTCAGAAGTATGAGAATTAAAGAAAAGCCTACAAGAAACCGAGGAGTATTCCCGAGAAAAAGAGCCCAATCTAAGTAAGAAAGAACAACAAATCTGTTGTTCTTACCTTCAGTGCATAGAACATACTTAACATTTATTAAGGAAAGAATAAGGGAAAGCTGATGAAAGATAAGTGTATAAATGAGCTTTACACCAATGCATAATATAAATGACCAAGAGAGACTTACTTTTCCTTTTTTTCTTGTTTGTGGGCCTCTCTTGTAATCTGAGCTGCTTTTCTACTATATGGATGGATGACCTTTTTTTCCCGTCCTACGATTTTTCCCTTCAGGCCTTTAGGCTACAATATAGGAAGACATATTACATACATAGTCAGATATGTAAGTGATTTCTGTAAAAAAAAAATTCTTTTTTGAGAGTAATATAACAGAAGTATTGTAAGCCAGAAACACTATTTAAAAAGGTGCAAAAAAGGGTCAATAAACCCAGCTCTTTGACTGTTCCGTCTTCAAAGTATGTAAGAGAATGCAGTGAGGAGAAACACAGTTAAAAATGCGTGTTACAGTTAAGAAAGTTAAGGAGGTAGAAGGAACATAAGATGTTCATGGGAGGCTGACTTTAGAAGTTGATCATAAAAAAAGTGGGCACTGAATCAAACAAAATCACAGAAAAATAGGAATAGAGGAAATAATAGAAGCCATCTCAAAATCAGCACATTCAAAAATGAACAAATTATTTTCCCATTCAAACCTTATGCCAGTTAACTAGTTCACAATTCATTCAGTCCACTGAACTAGACATGGCACTAATTCTTTATTCCTACATAATTATCTTATCACACCTGTTATCATTTTGGAGTTAGGTTTGGCTTCCTACAACAGAAGCCCAAAATAATAACGTTGTAACCTGACAGAGTTTGGTTCTCTCATGTAAAAAGTAGGAGCTGGAGACTCTGCTCCACCAAGTCCTCAGAGATCCAGGCTCCTTCCATCTTATTATCTATGATCCTTAGGCTCCTATATCCCATGTAGTTCAAGATGACTTAATACCAAGTCTGAACTCTAGCCAGTGAAAAGTAGAAAAGAAAATCAAAAGGCACAGCCCTTTCCTTTAAGAGCAAGATCTTGAAGTTGAGTCTTCTGTTTATATCCCTTTGACCAAAACGTAATCAGAGGGTTACATAAAGGTGAGTAGTAAATATAGTCGTTATTCTTAGAAAGGAAAAAAAAAAAAACACACCACGATTTCAAAAGAAAAAGAGCCTGTTTGGGGACAGCTGATGGTCTCTACTATACCTAACCCTGGAAAAGGTCAAGTGTTCCTAGAATCTTCTCTTCAAAACTATTGTCCCTGCCTTAATTCAGCCTCATGATCTTTCATGATTAGGGTGGCCTTTAGGTTCTCACTGCTAGTTCTTTTTTCCCGGAAGTCATCCAGCTTATTTTTCTACAACACTAATCTACTAAAGTCCCTCCCCTCTGCTAACAAGCTCACAGTTAGGTCCCAAATCCTTAATGTGGAAACCAAACTACCCTCACTCTACTTCTCCAGCATTACTTCTCATTCTTCAAAGCATCCTTCATCCCCTTCTTACAGAACTTCTCCCCCATTCCCAGAATACACCTTGTTGTTCCATCACTTCTGGAGGCTGTACTTGTTAGCTCTGCCTGCAAAATCTTTCTCCTTTGGTGTCCTTTCATAAATTACAACTCAAAGTCAAAGTTCCCACTTGTAAAACGTTTTGCAGAATTAATTAAAATGACCACCAAGTCCTCATTCACACATGTATTCATTCCGTCAACAAATATTATTATTATTTGTCACTAAATTACATGACAAATATTTATTGCTCACTTGTTGATAAACCTGGCCAGAGAAGATAGCTCCAACTCTGAAACCCAGAATGGCACTGGAAGATTGTTACAGGTACAGAAGAATAAGCCAGACTAAAACAGTACAGACATGCCTTATTTTATTGTGCTTCATAGATTTGTGAGGGTTCTGTTTGGTTTGTTTACAAACTGAAGATTTGTGGCAACCTTGCATTGATTAAGCAAGTCTACTGACATTTTTTTTTACGCATTTGCTCACTTCATGTCTGTCACATTTCAGTAATTCTTGCAATATTTAAACCTTATCATTATATTGGCTATGGTGATCTGTGAGCAGTAATCTTTAATGTTACTCTTGTAATTGTTTTGGGGCACCATGAATATGACTATATCAAACAGCAAACTTAAATTGTATGTGTCCTGACTGTTCTCACTCACCAACCATTCCCCCATCTTTCTCCTCCTCTTCAGGTCGATTTCCTGAGACACAACAATTTAGAAATTAGGCCAATTACAAACTCTACAATGGCCTCTATGTATTCATGTGAAAGGAAAAGTCATGCATCTCCCACTTTACAACAGAAGGCCGGAATGATTAAGCTTGGTGAGAAAGGCTTGTCCAAAGCTGAGACAGGCCGAAAGGCCAGGCCTCTTGTGCCAGTTAGCCAAGTTGTGAATGCCAAGGAAAAGTTCTTGAAGGAAATTAAAGTGCTCCTCCAGTGAACACACAGATGGTAATAAAGCAAAACAGCTTTAATGCTGAGAAAGAGGAAGTTTTGAGTAGTCTGGATAGATCAAACCAGCTACAACATTCCCTTGAGCCAAAGCCAAATCCAGAGAAAGGCCCACCTCTCTTTAATTCTATGAAGGCCAAAAGAGGTGAGGTCGCTGGGGAAGAAAAGTTTAAAGGTGGCAAAGGCTGGTTCATGAGGTCTGAGGAAAGAAGCTGTCTCCATAACCTAACAGTGCGAAGTAAAGCAGCGAGTGACACAGAAGCTGCCCCAAATTATCCAGAAGATCTAGGTAAGAGAATTAATGAAGGTGGCCACACTAAACAAAATCTGTGTACATTTTTCATGTACACAAAGCAGCAGCCCTCTACTAGAAGATACCATCTAGGATTTTCACGGCTAGAAAGAAGTAGTCAATGCCTGGCCTCAAAGCTTCAAAAGACAGACTGCCTCTCTTGCTGGGGTATAATGCAGCTGGTAAAACTTTAAGGTGAAGCCAGTGTTCAGTTACCATTCCCCAAATCCTAGGGCCCTTAAGAATTATGGGCCCTCTACTCTGCCTATGCTCTAGAAATGGAACTACAAAGTTTGGGTGATAGCACATCTGTTTATAACATGGTTTACTGAGTATTTTAAGCCCAATGTTAAGATCTACTCCAAAGGAAAAAAACATTCATTTAAAAATAACTACTTAAAAAAAATGACTCCTTATCGACAGTGCACCTGGTTGCCCAAGAGCTCTGATGGAGACAAAGAGATTGTGGTTTTCGTGCCTGCTAACACAGCATCCATTCTACAGCTCATAAATCATGGACTGATTTTGACATTCAAGTCTAATTATTTATTTAAGAAATACATTTTATAAGACTACAGCTGCCATAGTGATTCTTCTGATGAATCTAGGCAAAATAAATTCTTGAAAGCCTTCAGAAAAGGATTCACCATTCTAGATGCCATGAAGAACATTCATGATTCATGGAAAGAGGTCAAAATACAACATGAATAGGACTTTGGAAGCAGTTGATTCCAACCCTCTTGAACGATTTCAAGTTCAAGACTTCAATGGAAGTAAGTGCAGATCTGGTGGAAACAGCAAGAGAACAGAATTAGAAGCAGAGCCTCAAGATATGAGTGAATTACCACAATCTCATAATAACACCTGAACAGTTAGGAGCTGCTGCCTATAGACAAACAAAGGAAGATGGAATCTACTTTTGATAAAGACACTATGAAGACTATTGAAATGGCAGCAAGGGATTCAGAATATTACACAGTGGCAGGGTATAGGATGACTGACTCCAATTCTCAAAAAGTTCTACTGTGGGTAAAACGCTATCAAACAGCATTGCACACTAGAGGAAACGTTCATGAAAGAAGAGCCAATTGATGTGGCAACTTCATTATTGTCTTAGTTTAAGAAACTGTCATAGCCACGCCAACATTCAACTTCTAGCCTGATCAGTCAGCAGTCTGATTAAAGCAAAAACCCCACCAGCAAAAAGATAACAATTTGTTGAAAGGTCAGATGATGGTTAGCATTTTTTAGCAATAAAGTATTTTTTAATTAAGGTATTTACACTTTTTTAGACATATGCTATTGCACACTTAATAGACTACAATAGAGTGTAAATAATATAACTTTTCTATGCACAGGCAAACCAAAAAAAAAATTCATTTGACTCACTGTATTGTGATATTGCTTTACTGGGGCAGTCTGGAACTGAACCCGCAGTATCTCTAAGGTATGCCTGCATGTGCATTCTTTTGTTTTACTCTCTGCATATGTAGGGTGGGGGTGGGGTTACAAGAAAGGTATGGTAAGAATTTTTTGGACATGACCTTTACCTAGGACACAGGAATCAATAAAAACATGTCGGAACTCATGGTAGGTTGCCTGTGAAATGTCTCCCAATGAATTCCAACTCCTGAAATTCATGCCCAGGTGTAATCCTACCCCCCAAATGTGGACCTAATGACTCACTTTTAATGAGTAACATTTGGCAAATGGATGATCTATCAATCGTGAGATTAGGTTTTGTAAAGACTCTGGCTTCCATCTGGCCTACTCTCTCTTTTGCTCTCACTAGGCTCGTGCTGATGGAAATCAACTGTCATGTCAAAGATTCTGAGGCTGCTAAAACTTAACAACCAAAGTTGCAGAGCTGTATGTAACACTATTTCAGCAATATGTCCATTTGTATTTTAAAAAATTCCTTTAAAGATTTAATAAAAACTTTCTTTAGAACAAGAAGTGATTTGATATCCTCGGAGTGTGAAAAATGCCTTCAGAGCTTTAGAAGTCTCAATTAAAAGAACCTCCAAGACTTAGTACAAAGAAGATACAAAGAAATTGAACTTATATTCTGATTTACCTGTAGTTTGCTATCTTTCTATTATTCATGAAAAAGATTGCCTCAAGGCAGAATATGAATGTATAATAAGGCACACAATATGTAAAATATAGCTTGTTAAATTTTAAAACATTTTCGTATTTTTCAACATATTAAAATAAAAAAGAAATATTCAACAGGGAAAAACTGAAGTAAAACCCTATCAATAACAGTCTATTCAAGCTAAATATATCTTCAGTAAAAAGCAACTAATCTCTAACAGTTGGAGGTTCTCCAAATTTATTTGTGGAGCATCTGATGATTCACAGAATAGTACACAATGTAAACATATACCAAAACTGGGGGTGGGTAAGAGTTTAAGGTGCATTTGCTACAGAAGACTATTAGTTATGTTTTAACTTTGAAAGATACAGCTAAAATAATATTTCTTTTCATAAGCATAACTAAGGCACTATTTTGAATAACTACGCTTACTTGGTTTGTTTTGTTTTGTTCAGAGAGAAAGAAGCAGAGAGAAAGGGAGAAGAGGATCCAAAGCAGAATCTGTGCTGACAGCAGAGAGCCCAATATGGAGCTCAGAGTCATAGTGAGATCATGATCTGACTGAAGTTGGACAATTTAACCAACTGAACCACCCAGGATCCCCAACTATGCTTACTTTGAAAAGTTTCTGGCACTACAAAAATATGCAGTCAGAAAATTAGTATCAAAAGTGTCTCCCTCCTACAATCTTTAGCAATTATTTCAGAAAATTCATTCTAAATCCTTGGATTCATAATTGAGAGTAACAGAGGAAAACACATAAATAGTTTATTCAAACAACAGAGAAACAGAAAGAGGTATTTCAGGGGCAGTATGCTTCAAATATCCCTGTTAAAATCATAAATAACAAGAAGCTGGCTCAGCCAACTAAGCGTCTGACTCCTGATTTCAGCACAGGTGATGCCTGGAGCATGGAGCCTGCTTGAGATTTTCTCCCCTCTTCCTCTGCCCCTACCCCACTTGCGCACATGCGCACTCTTTCAAAACATAAAAAATAAATAAATAAATAAAAAGGAATTTTTCCTAAAAGATCATCAAAGTCATCATAGAATCCAAGCTCAACCAGAGACAGAAATCCATTTATTACTCAGTGTAACTAGAAACCTGTATCAAAATATAGAAGATGATCTACTAACTCACTCAAGTGACAAGATGAAAATGAGATGACTTAATTAAGAAAAGCTGCTGCTGCTGCTGGCAGGGAGTGCACCAGGAAGAAATGCAGCGTGCTTTCCCTGCTTTACAGATAAACACGACCCCAACAGCAGACAGCTCCTTAGGGCTTCCAGTAGGAACTAAATGGTTCTGCACATAATCCTTTCTAAACCCACCCAATTCCCAAGGACCATTTCAATTCAAGTTTACCTCCTCCTTGAAACTATCCAAGAATAACCATTTGGACCTTACAACCTTCCTCTTTTGACAGCATTTGCCACATAGCACCTAATATCATACTGCACTTACCAGTCAGTTAACATTTACAAAATCACTTACATTTGTGTTTTATCTCAACAGTGGCTCCTTAAAGACTGTAAATGTGTCCTATCAGGTTGAAAATAATACTTTGAAAGAAGTAAAAAACAAAAAAAGTAGGATGTTGCCCCAAGGAAACCTATGCCGAGCACCCATTGTACATTAAACTACTATGAATTAAAAATATTAAAAATGGTCCTTAACAGTACTATCTCATATAAAAATAATTTTAATAGCTCAAGAACAATAGCTTCCTTAACATTAAGAATATCTTAATAATTCTCTAATGCAGACTTCAATTTTCTTTCATGCAAAATGTTATCATCAAGCTCAGCCTCTCTTATGTTATCATAGAATCCAAGCTCAGCTAGAGACAGATATGCCATTTATACTACTCAGTGTTAACTGGAAACCTAGAAAAATGATCATTCCACCAAACACACTTAGGGTACATAAAGGTATAGGAAT
The DNA here is from genome assembly GCF_006229205.1 of Suricata suricatta. Taxonomy (NCBI): domain Eukaryota; kingdom Metazoa; phylum Chordata; class Mammalia; order Carnivora; family Herpestidae; genus Suricata; species Suricata suricatta. The sequence continues at coordinate 61,007,966 of NC_043700.1, forward strand.
ACTTAAAACAAAAAGTATAAGACTAAAGCCATACCTACAACCACCTACAAATATCTAGTCAGAATTAACCTTTCCTCCCACATTCCCTTGCTACTACTCTTTACACTCCTATCTTATACTACATTAACTTTTTTAAATCCCTGAGCGTATATTATTATGTATTAGGATAGGAATTAAGACTCCAGAATCAAAAACAGACATGACTTGCCCTCATGGAGCTTACAATCTAGTTATCTCATGAATAACTATATGCTTCGGTAAGTCCAGAAAATGGTCAGGAAGTATAGGATCCTGACTGAAACCATACAAAAAAATGGACCTAATTTTTGGACATCAAGAAAAGTCTCTCTGAAGAAGTAACTTGACACTAATTTTTTTTTTAAGGTGACATGAGTTGCTTATATAAAGAACAGTTTGGGAGGAAGTAAACGAGTCAGACTACTACTAGTTATGTTGCAGTTGGTCATTAGAAAGAGCTGACAGTCAAGTAGCCAAAGCATGGTGATAGTGAAGGTATGAAAAAAACGGCAAGGTTTGAAGAAATGTATCTTGAAGCACAATGATACAGGACTTGAATATGGAGAGCAAGAGAAAAGGAAAAGTGAAATATGCCTCCCCAGATTTGTAACCTAAGCCACCCCATGGTCAGAATCACCATTTACCATTAAGACAGGAATGGCACTTCAAGACAAGGGGCATCAAGAATTCACTGTTAGATTTTAGTTCAAGAGGCCTGGAGACAGCTGAGTACAGGAGACATAAATACAAGTTTGGCACTTAAGAAAAAAGGTCTCGGATAAAGATATAAATTTGGGATGACTTGGGGATATAGGTGGAACTTAACGCCACTGGAGATAGTAAGAGTTCCTCAGGAAGAGAAAACAGCCTAGATCTAAGCTCAGATGAAATACATGTATTTGCTGAGAACCTACAATGCAATGGACACTTAGAAAATCATTAAGAAAAAGATCAGCGGGGCACCTGGGTGGCTCAGTAGGTTAAGCCTCCGACTTCGTGGGTTCGAGCCCCGCATCAGGCTCTGTGCTGACAGCTAGCTCAGAGCCTGGAGCCTGCTTCCGGTTCTGTGTTTCCTTCTCTCTCTGCCCCTCCCCCTCTCATGCTCTGTCTCTCTCTGTATCAAAAATAAATAAAACATTAAAAAAAATATTTTTAAAAAGAAAAAGATTAGCAACCCAACTAAAAACAGGAAAAAGAATACAAAGTCACAGAAAGATATATACAAATGTTATTAAAGTTTTGAAAGGATATGTGGTCTACCTTAAAAGATATGTAAATTAAAACTTTAATGATACAGTTTTTAGTGTATAAGACTGGATAAGCTGTTTTAAATTTCTTAGCACTGCATTAGTGAGGATGTGGGTGAATTAGTGGTCTCATAAATAAGCAATCTCATAAAAATAAGTGTTCTCCTTCTGGAGTGCAAGTTGATAGTTCTTATCAGGATTAAAAATTAAACATGTCTTTTCACCAAGAAATTCTATTTCTATTAATTTATTCTAGAGGTACATATCTACACATGTAGCAAAAACAAGAATAATCAATGCAGCAGTGTTTGTAGAAGGAAAAGAATAGAAACAGGTTAAGTGTCCATCAGAAACCTGGCTAAGAAAATTAGAATAAAAGCACACAATGGGTTATCAGCTATAAAAAGCAAGAGGAGAGAACTCTAAGTACTTACACAGGTCTCCAAACTTAGGGCAAGACAAGCAAGGGGTGCAGGAGTGTGTCTAATACACTGTATATAAAAAGGGGGGCTGGTGACATATACATATGCTGGTGCATGTATATAAAGTGTCTGAATGGATACCCAAGAAACTGGGAAGTCATTTCTCAAGTGAACTGGGGCACTAGGTAACAGTTGGAAGAAAACTTACTTTTTGTGGGAAGCAGACCTCCCTCCCAAAGATGTCCATGCCCTCATCCTGTGAATAATTTACCATATATGACAAAAGGGACTTTTGAAATGTGATCAAGATCTTGAGAGAGGGAATTTATCCCTGATTATCCACATGGGCCCAATATAAACAATGATCCGGAGAAGAATTATTATCAAGAGAAGGGGTTGTGGCCCTCTCTGGAGAAGTGTCACATTAAGATGTGACACTGCTGGCTTTGAAGATGGAGGAAGGAGCCAAGATCCAAGGAATATATGGGACCTCTAGAAACTGGAAAAAGCAAGGAAACAGGTTCTTGACTAGAGCTTGCTGAAGAACAGCAGTCCTATCAATGTCTTATTTTAGCAGAAAAATAAGCCTCACTATTAAACTTCTGATCTTCAGAAATTTTAAAGTAAATGAATTTGCATTGTTTTAAGCCATTAAATTTGTATTAATTTTTTTACAGCAGTAATAAAAACAATACACTTTTCATGGACAACAATTTTTTTAAGTTTATTTGAGAGAGGGGAAGACAGAATCCCAAGTAGGCTCCACACATAAGCACAGAGCCCAACATGGGGCTTGAACTCACAAACGGTTGGATCACAACCTGAGCAGAAATCAAGAGTTGGATGCTTAACTGACTCAGCCTCCCATGCACCCCATTACTGTCTGATTTTTTAAACCATGTACATGTAATACAGTTCCAAAAAGAAATAGGTCCATTAACATTTCTCTTTACTTTCAATAATTTTCAGGAGCTAAGTTTCACTAGCAAGTAATCCCTTTAAGATTTAGGCATAAAAAGAGACACATACACCAAAGGAACAGAATTGAGAGTACAGAAATATACCTATGCATATGTGGCCAAGAGTACTCAAGGACAAACAGACTGTCATCAATAAGTGGTGTTGTGAAAACTGTATATTCACATGCAAAAGAAAAAATGGAACCCCTACATTACACCACTCAAAAAATTAACTCAAAACGGATTAATTTTTTTTAAATTTGTTTTCTGGGAGAGTGCATGTGTGCGACAAAGAGAGGGGAACAGAGACTCTGAAGCTGGCTCTGCACTGACAGGCTGACCGCAGTGAGCACAATGTGGAGCTCAAACTCCACCAACTGAGCCACCCAAGTGCTCCAAAATGGATAAAACATTAAAATGTAAAGCCTAAAACCATATAACTCCCAGAAGGAAACATAGGGGAGAAGTTCCTTGACGGTGACCTTGGCAATATTTTTTGCATATGACGTGAAAGCTCAAGCAACAAAAGGAAAAATTAACAAAAGGGACTATGTCAAACTAAAAGGCCTCTGCACAGCAACAGAAATGATCAACAAAATTAAAATTCGTACAGGGGCACCTGGGTAGCTGTGTCCATTAAGGGACCAACTCTTGATTTTTCAGCTCAGGTCATGATCTTGCAGTTTATAGGATCGAGCCCCCCATTGGGTTCTGTACTGGCAGCATGGAGCTTGCTTGGGATTCTCTCTCTCCCTTTCTTTCTGCCCCTCCCTGCTGTGCACACACTTTTTCTCCCTCTCTCTCAAAATATATAAGTAGACTTTAAAAGAAAAAAATAATAAATTCATACAATTCAGTAGCAAAAAAAATAAATAAAACCCAATAATCAGGTTTTTAAAATGGGCAATAATCAGATTTAAAAATGGGCAAAGGACATCTTTCCAAAGAAGATATATGAATGGCCAATAAATACTCTGAAAGGTGTTCAACATAACATCAACAATCACCAAGGAAATGTACATCAAAACCCGAACAAAATATCACTCCACATCTCTTAGAATGGTTGTTACCAAAAAGACAAGAGATAACAAGTGGTGGAGAAGATATGAAGAAAAGAGAAAACTTGCATACTGTTCATGGGAATGAAAATGGGTACAGCCACTATAGAAAACAGCAGAGAGGTTACTCAAAAAATTAAAAATACAACTACCATATGATCCAGCAATCCTATTTCTGGATATATATCCAAGGAAATGAAATCACTATTTTGAAGAGGTATCTGCACCTCTGCTGACTGCAGCTTTATATCACAGCCAAGACACTGAAACAATCGAGGTCTGTCAACAAATGAAGAAAATGTGGGGTCTATTATGCACGCACGCACACACACACACACTATAAATTATCAATGAGCCATGAAAAAGGAATTCTACCATTTGTGACAAAACGGATGAAACTTGAAAGCTATGCTGAGAGCTAAGTCAGACAGAAAAAGACAAACACTATATGATTTTACACATATGTGGAATCTAAAAAAAATACCAAATTCATAGAAACAGAAGTAGATTTGTGGTTGCGAGGGGCTGAGTTTGGGGGAAATGTTTGAAGGTGGTCAATGGGTACAAACTTCCAGTTACAAGATGAGTAAGTTCTTGAGCTCAAACATATAGCATGGTTACTATTGCTAATACTGTATTGTACACTTGAAAGGTGCTTAAAGAGTAAATCTTAAAAGTCGTAGCTATGTGATGTGATGTATTAACTAAATGTATTGTGTTAGTCATTTCACAATATATATGTACATCAAATCATAACACTGTACATCTTAAACTTAGTGTTATAAATCAATTATATCTCAATGCAGCTGGAAAAAAAAAAACAGTAACCAAGATTTAGTAAGCTGATTCATTGTTACCGCTTACATTTATAGGTGAGTCCAAAAGCACACAATTCTTGTCATTAAGGAATACATAGGTAGCCACTAACAGTTACTGCCCACAGTAATATGTAAAGTTAAATCACGGAGAATAACGGCACACTACTGAATGTTTTTATAATCCAGCTTAGGAGAAAAACAAGATTACTTAAACTATAATAATAGGTTTATATACAAAGGAATATACCCATGAGTGTCCTATGTACAGTACATGCCAAACTAACTTTTAGTACATCAAAACTTTTCAAAATGCAGAATGAAGAAGTGTTGTCTTGGATCAATTATTTGGAGAAGACTGTTGATGTTAGTTGAATTCAAGTTTTGATGTAAGAAAAAGATATGAATTTGTAAAGCTCCAGGACAGGTTCAAAATAAGAAAAGAATGAAGTAACAAAAATGGACAACTACAAGCTCTACTGTTACCATTTACTACCATTACTGAAGTTAATTACAACAACTAAACGGCATCTACTAAGTGCCAGACAGTGGGCTAGTGGCTTACATTTAATTTTCACAACAACTCTATGAGGTAGTTACTATGATTATCCCAATTAATAGATGAGGCAACTGAAACTTAGAAAGGTTAAGTAATTTCACCAAGACCAAAATTTAGCAAAGACAGGTGCAAAACTCAGTCCTCTGGTACTCCATAACCCACATTCTCAGCTGTACTGAAAGAAGTTTAGAGTAACTGATATAAAAAGATGGAGGGGCCCCTGGTTGGCTCAGTTGGTTAAGCAACCACCATCGGCTCAGGTCATGGGTTCAGGTCCTGATCTCACGGTTCATGGGTTCTAGTCCTACATTGGGCTCTGCTGACAGCTGGGAGCCTAGAGCCTATTTTGGATTCTGTGCCTCTGCCCCTCCCCCACTTGCAGTCTGTCTCTCTCAAAAATAAGTAAAACATTAAAAAAAATGTGCTTTTAAAGATGGAAAACTTTTAGTGCCAAGCTGACTTTAAACTCAAGAAAGGGCACAGCACAGCCACTGGTGATATACCAGAAAAAAGAAAGGGCAGGAAACAGGCCAATGAAAGCAGATTTATAGGCCACTCTTTTGATTCCTACCAAGGCAATATCCTCCTACCACACAGCCCGATAAAAGCGAAATTCTGAAAGTCAAGGGCAGCTATAGTCAAAGGCCAACCAACCCCCCATCACTCACACACAATCATATCATCAATGTTTTACCATTCCACTCTGAAATGGAAAGAAAATGATCCTATAAAGAGTTGGAAATAGCACAAGTGCAGTGAAAGGCGAAAAAACTAAATTTATACATATACAGACGTGAATAATCTAAAGCAAGCAGAGCATGTAGATGTGAAAGACAAAAATGACAGGCATACAATGAAAAGGGGAAAAAAATGCAAAGAGGACAAAAGACACTGTGGCCAGAGTATCCTAATTTTTCACCAGATTATAAACTTTTTTACGTTGTTGTTTTTATTACAAACTGGCTGAAAAGGTATAAAGCATTTTCGTATTCAAGATTTACTCTAATGAACGTGAAGTTAAAAAAAGAAAAGTTTTGGAATACAATGGTAGCCGGTAACCATAAAGAAAAACAAGGTAATTATAAATACAAAATTTAAATGCTGTTTACCTGAGGGGCTCCTGAAGGTTGGTTACAGGTTCAAGGAAATATAGAGGCTTTCAAAAGTTTTATTTCTTAAATTGGATAATGGATAAGCGAGAGTTTCTTATATTGCTAATCTCTGTACTTCACTGTTAATGTAAACATTATTTTGCATCTACTCAATTTTTAATAAAAACAACAGAATAGTTCGAGCTTCCTGGTGGAACGGGGGGAAAGGGGCACGGGGCAGGGGAGAAGGAGACAGGATTTACCAAGCGAGTACGTCACTCAAGGGCGGCGAATGGACGCCAAGGAAGAGGCAGAATCTAACAGTAAAAGGTGGCGCTCCTGTGTGGAGGCAACACTTTCTCAAGTTTTGCTTACCTTTCCCCCCTCCCGCCCCCCACATTTTGGTGAATAATAAGAAAAGGTAAACGGGAGTCTTTTCCCTCGTGGGGGCAGGGAGCTCTGTTCTGTTCAGAACCCAGAAGTTGAACTTGAAGGCGTCTGAACTTGAACGTGAAGGCCAGGCACCTAACTCGGGGCTGCCCAGCACCCCCTACCCGGCGTACAGCGCACTAGAATCACTTAGCCACTTCCCCTCTCCCGGTTCTCCAAGACTGCCCCCTTGCCTCCCGCCTGCCCGACGAGAGCCTTCCAGAGAGCCAAGCGGGTTCGGGGGAGCGGGAGGTGGCCCACCATGGTGACGTCCTCGCGGACCCGGAGAACCTCCGCTGCCCAGACCTGGAAAATCTCACCAACAACAGTGGCAGCAGCTCAGAGGGAAAACTCCAGCTTAAACACACGTGGTTGCCGGAGAAGCCCAGGGCGGACCAAGACCGGAAGGGGCGGGGCAAGTACGGTTCTCTAAAACCTCCCCGGGAACCAACACCGAGTCTTTTTATCCCGTGTTGGACTTTTCAGTTTTAGGCCCGCCGACAGCCTAAGGAGCTGTGGCGAGGAGCAGTGAGAGGGAGTTTCGGGCGTCGGTGACCTTGGCCCAGCGCCCAGTGTGAGGCGTGGCATTTGAGCTGGGCTCGCCGGTGCTAGGCGCTGCTGGCTAGTGGCGTCCCAGGCCCGAGTGCGGACCTCGAACATCGTCTGCTCTGGTGCACACACCGCTCCCCCCCACCGCCCCCGCTCCCCCTACACCTGAATGGCCTCTTAGGAGGCCGTCCTCGTGGAGGTTCCAGCCTCACTGAGGTTGGCTGCCTCCCGGTTAGACTGTTAGGAGATGGCACACGTCCTAGTGTGGCAAAAGGCCCTCTGCTCACCTAAGTTACCTTGACCAAGGCTTTTTCCCCATTGAGTCTTTGTTCACCCATTAAGGGCCCTTTCTACATATTCAAGATTCCTTCCAACTAGTTTTTCTGTTTTCTTCTCCCAGTGTTTATGGGTCTTTTACGTGTATTCTGTTAGGATTCCACAGACTGTAATTCAACAAATACTTGTCTCCTGTGTGCCAGGCTTTGGAAATACTCCCCAACAGTACTCTTGCTAACACTCAGCTCATATTCCAGTGCAATGTGTTAGTAAATTAGCTAATTATTAATTCATTAATATATACAATTATTTTTTATCTCAAAGAGTATAATGACTCTGAAGAAAATAAAGATGGTGGGGTAAAGGAAAGCTGTTTTATACGTGATTGTCTCTTAAATCCTCTTTTGAAAATGGGAGTGGAACAGAGACTGATAGTAAAGAAAAATAATTATTCAAGAGGCTTGCTAAAGCATGGTAAGGCGGGCTTTATTTAAGAGGGAGGCCTTTGCCAGTGTAAGGATCACTGCATTGGAGGCTTTCAGTGGGGGATACAGCTTGGTCAACTGGGAATTTATAGCCAAGGATCAGGGTGAGGGTTCATGGATGGAAAATTACTAAGAGGAAACATCAGGGGTATGAGGGCATTCTGGCTACACCAACTTTCCAAGGTTATTGCCTTAGTGAGTGCAGGGTGTTCCGACATCACCTGGAAGATGGTGGAGGATCAGGAGCCTGCTTAGATACAAATATCAAGGTTGATCAGATATGGAGGATTGGGGATTCTGGCTGGACTGATTTTCTTGCTATAATTGGACAATGCAAAGAAGAACAGGAAATCTAAAATTCCAGGCCTAGATAAAAGTAGTTTGAGGAGCCTGAGTAGACTTTGGTCCAGGAGAGAATCTTGCCACTTAATGAAAAGAGAAAACTAAGCATGGGAAGAAACCGTAGGCAAAATGAAGTCGGATGTGCCTAGATATGTGTGTGTAGATATATATATTTAATCAACAAATATATCCATTTAAAAACATATAGATTAGGGGCACCTTGGTGGCTCAGTCAGTTAAGCGTCGGACTTCAGCTCAGGTTATGATCTCATGGTTTGCGGGTTTAAGCCCCGCATCGCGGGCTCTGTGCTGACAGCTCAGAGCCTGGAGCCTGTTTCAATTCTGTGTCTCCCTCTCTCTGTGCTTCTCTCCCACTCGTGCTCTGTCTCTCTCTCTCAAAAATAAATAAACATTAAAAAAAATATAGACAGATAGATAAATAGACTGATAGATTAAATTGTAAATAAAAATTTGTAACCAGATGGTCTATGAATCTAGGGACAAGGCATTTTCATATGGCTCTTAAGTGTGTGAAAGTGCATTTTGTGTGAATCTACACCATGAAGGTCACCCTTGCAATATAGGCTATAGAGACATTAATCTATTGATGACTGCAGTTAATCCAAAACATTTACACTTTATTTCTGTGCTCTAACCATTTCCTAGGACACAACTTATGCCCTCCCTACCCCATTCCCTGAGTCCAGCCCAGTTCCAGTCAGCTTCCTGAGATCTATGTTACCACCAATTCGATAAGCATTTGATTCTTATTCTGGCTCTTTCACCTGTTACTAATTGTTTACCGATCACATAATCTATTCCAGCTCCTACCTCATTCCTAAATTTTGAATTGCCAACAACTATACAAACCATATGTTCTGAGATTATTTTTTCATTTTAATTTGGGTTTTGAAAATAAAGGACTTAATGTTTTCCCTATTCAGACTCAACCACTAAATAATATTGATTATGGGCAAGACACCATGTCCAAAATATTCTGTAGCTTATTTTTAACAATATATCTTATTTTTAATGTATATCATATATCTTATTTTTAATACATCATATATAATATATCTAATATGTGTATATATTATTTTTAAAGTAATTTCTTATCCTTGTGATTTGTCACCATATTCTTCCCCAACTTGCTTGAATATATATTGTGCTCATTTAAAATTATTGGTTCATCTCTTCTAATCAGTGTATTTAATGTGGCATGTGTTGTTCAATTTAATTATTTTTAAAAATTTTTTGATGTTTATTAATTTTTTTAGAGAGACCAGGTGCGAGTGGGGGAGGGGCAGAAAGAGAGAGGGAGACACAGAATCCGAAGCAGACTCCAAACTCCAGGCTCTGAGCTGTCAGCCCAGAGCCTGATGTGGGGCTCAAACTCACAGAGCATGAAATCGTGACCTGAGCCAAAGCTGGACGCTTAACTGACTGAACCACCCAGGCGCCCCAAATTTATTTTTTTTTTAATTCTTTTCTAGCACATGTACTCCTCAAGTATGTCTTTTTTTTGACCCTGTGGCATCACATTTCACTGATGGAATCAGCTCTCCTATCTTGTAATATGTATTGGGGAAATGCTGAAAGTCATATTCTTAAATGTGTTTTTCTTGGAAAAGTTGAGAACAAACAGGGTCAAGTCTCAGGAGAAAGAGCTCCAGGGACAGCCGAACCTTTGCTGACAGGAGCACGGGAAGAGCGAAGGTGCGAGAGGTTGGCCTTCTCACACCCATTTTCCTCAGCTCCTTATATCAGCGGGGCTCTGTCTTCTCTGCCAGTGTCTCAGCCTGTCGGGAGGCCACTGATGTGCCACGTTCCGGAAGGTGAAGTAAGAGAGACACGACCTGCAGTGACAGGCTCTCCAGATCCTCCCCAGTGCCACAGCTGTCCTCTTCCCCGGCGACTGCTGTGTCCCCTGCCCGCCTCCCAGCCCGTCACTAGTCACTCGCTAGTTCCCATCCCCCGTGAGGGTTCTCCCAGTTGTGATTTTACTTCCAACTGCCATTTCCTTCCTGTTTCGGCTGCTTTTTATTTTTCAGGGTTGATTTAGGAGTAGGCCTTTGCTATTTTATCATTTTATCCTACTTATTTTTAGAAGTACTGATTATATTAGTAAAATTAGTCTTTGTTTAATATAGGATGTAATTTTCCTCTTGACTTGTTTGTGACAGTGTTTGTGGGAGAGAAATTATAAAATGTCTTTTAATAGGGAGTTATGTAAATGGTTTATAGATGCCCCTTGTACCAAGGACCTTCTTGTCTTTACCTTTACAGCAGGCTGGGATCTCGTAACTCAAAAGCCTGATGGTGACAAACTCAAAATTTAATGCATCCAATTGTTTGAAACATAGTTCCCCAAAAGGAGATTTCTAGCCATTTAGGGCCTCCTTGCTTTGTATACCCAAGCCTCACCCAACATCTGTTAGCCATAGGTAAGATAAATCCTGTGTCTGTAAGGACCCCAAGCTATCCCATCCTTCAGAGTTCTTGGGCTTAGAGTCTCCCCACATGCTGGCCATTGACAACACCTAGACACCCCTTCACCAAATCCGCCCTCTAATCCCTCTGTCCCCACTTCTTGGTGGGAATCTTAGACTCCAAAGTCTTCTGGGGTCAGAGTGGTAATGTCACTGTGTGAAAGGCAATAGAGTATGGTGCAGTTTGGGCTATAGTTATCTGGAAATGATCTGCCCCATATAAGGGGCATATAAAATAACAGCGGGAGGCTATGAGCAGGTAACTGGAGTAAGACTTACCCTCCAGCCATAAACAACTAGAAAACTAAACAAACTGTACACGTTTTCATAGATTGGAAAACAGCCCAGAACTGTTATCCCTAAAGAAGGGAAACAAATGAAGTGAGCCATATCATCTTCCTGGAGGCCCTTTCCAGACAGCATTAGAGGGAAGACTATCTTACGCAGAGCAAGCCAGTCTTGTGGAGGTAAGGGAAGAGAGACAGGAGCTCCAGAGGGCTGAATTAGCTAGAATTTTGGAGGGAGTGTGCTTGCGAGAAGGAAAATGTCTGGAGAAAGACCTCCAAACATCTCCAAAGGTGTATCCTTGCATAAGGTAGATTTCTAAAATGCCAGGCAAGGGACAACTTGGGGGCAATAAATCAAATAGTTCCCAGAGCCAACAGGGCTGAGACATACCTGAGTCTTGACCAACCAGGTACATTCAGGGCGCTCAGTGGAGAACCCCCAGAGAGGCTAGGCTTTTGTGGGAACCAAACTAACCTCAGAGTGAAGGATATTCTATATCTATCCACCTTAACAAACTTAAAATTCGTAAGATTACCAGGCTGCCTGGTAGAACAAACTCCAACTTTCTTTTAAAGACTTTAACAAAGTAAAATCTAGCACTGCAGAATAATAATAAATTACTAGCTATTTCGAAAAGCAGAACAGAAAAAAAAATCAGTCATTAAAAACAGATTAAAAAGACAGAGATAATTAAGCTTAGCAGAGAAGCACTCTATTTTTCCCCAACTTGACTGAGATATAATTGAAAAAATTGTATAAGTTTAAGGTATACAATGTAATAATTTAATACACTGTATATAATGTGAAATGATTACCACAGTAAGGCTAGGGCTTACTTTCCTAAATAGGTTATTGTCTGCTCCCTCCTCCCCCAAATAAGAATTCTATAAACTATGGGAAATGTATGATAGGCAATAATAGCACCAGCCATGATTTTCAAAACAATAATTCCAGCAAACAGAGTACCAAGAATTTTACGGCCTTAAACCCAAGAATATTTTCCTCACTCGCTCTGTAGTCAGCCTCCTAAACTAACCAGATTCAAACAAAGGAAGAAAAAAGATGAAGTCAGCATTTGTGGTTTTCTTTTATGTAATCCCATTTGACAAAATTCAACAGTTCAGATATCCGGGAAACATCCATTTTCCTAACCTCTAAATAACGAGTAACTCGCTCTCACATAACAAAAATGTGTAGTTTTACAAACCGGGGTAGAGCTCCTCAGTGATCAGTATGTACGCTTTATTTTCTCTCCTGCAGGCTGGTCGGCTCCACTTACTAGTTCCGCCACTTTAATTTTCCCTCCGTAGCTATTTGTACAAGCGATCCTCCTAGGTTTTATTTTCATTCGACGACGTATGCACTATAACAAATACTTCTCCATACCATAAGAAAAGACTCATAGTACAAATTGTAAACAAATGTAAAACAATATATTTTATTTACATTTAACATTCTTTGAATCAGGGGTCAAAACCAGCAGCCTGAAGATACATTTTTTGGTTTCCATGGATTTTTTTTTTTTTGTCCAACAAAATGTTCACAATTTTTTCAAATTTCAGTGTCTTTAGGTGGGTTTATAGTCTCCAGTTTGTCATGACCACTCCAATGCTCTTGTTTTATATCCAACATTCATGTACTGTTCATGGTACCTCCTAGCCCATGAGCCACTTGAGTTTGCCAATCGCTGCTGTGTGTGAATAAGCCAAAATTAATAAATAATTTCCTCCTATTTCAGAAGACTTTTGACTATCTCCCAAAATTACTTCTAAAATGAGTGATGGACTTTTACGAACACAACTGAATTTTTAACATGTTGGCTTAAATTTTTTGGCAGGCCTTTTGTCAGTAATAGCCACTTCTAAATGGAGAAAATAGAATGTGGTATCATTGCTTTGATTTATTTGACTAAATTGTGTTCACAGTCACATTGAGTGGTTTTGCAAAATCAAAGTACTTTATACTTCTATTGTTACTTTCAATTGTATATTTTAAAAGATTATAGTGCTTAAAGAAAATATTAATAATTTATATATAACTTTCCAGACTTCCTTTTAAAAAATCTCAGAAACCTTTAAAATATTTTATAGATAATTTATAAATTATTATTTGCTATATCATATAAAAATCCACACAGTCTCATTGAATGACAAGGGGAAATTCACAAAAGTGAATTTGAAGTATTAAATCTTCAAAACCACATAGTTTTCTTAACAAAACTGACCTATACTTATGTTAATAACTTTCTATTTAATACTCTGGGAAATAGTTGTGCAATATTTTCAAATGAATGGAAAAATTGAGGAACGTGAAAAGAAATGTTAAGTAGTTCCTAAATATCCCATGTTTTTTCATGTGAATGCGGCCTCATAGATCATTTTTATGCTATGTTGTTTACCAGTTGTTTGGATTTATTAGAGCTCTCTTCATCCAAAATAATGGTGAGCTACCTTTGTTTGTATTCATTGCTTTCCTGTCTGACACTACCAGTGTGCTGGTATGATGCTCTGAAAACTTTTTTCTCTAATTCCCATATTTACTCTCAACCCTAGTCAACTCTGTTTTTATTTTGTCTTCCTTTATTTGTCTAAAAAAGATAAACAAACATTAACTTGCGAAGAGAATGGGGAGAATGAATCCACAATGACCTTAAGGACTTTTCCAACTCCAACATTCCTTCAGCAAATCTTAAGAGCTAGTTCATATCATACCATTATGGTTTACTCTAATATGTACCCTTTAAAATTAAAATGACAGAATTAGCTCAAGTGGCAAATAATATTTAAAGTGTTTATCTCAGAGGGGTGCCTGGGTGGCATAGTCAATTAGCATCTGACTCCAACTCAGATCATGGTCTGTCTCACGGTTTGTGAGTTCAAGCCCCTTGTAGGGCACATACTGACAGCTCAGAGCCTGGAGACTACTTAGGAGTCTGTGACTCCCTCTCTCTGCCCATCTCGTGTTCTCTCTCTCTCCCACCCCTCAAAATAAATAAACATTAAAAATTAATTACGAATAAATAACTAAATAAAATGTTTATCTGAGATATAATGTAAGAGAGGTATGAAGAGTAAAGCAGCGAGACTGCCCTGAATTAGTTGTTTACAACCTTAGTGGATAATGATCTGGGGAGCATTTAAAATGACTGATACCTTTATCCATCACGCAGAAATTATGATTTAATTTGTTTGGAATGCAGCCTGGACATGAGGTTTCAAACAACTCTCCAGATGATTCTAAACTACAACCAATATTAAGAACCACCCATCTTAAAGTCTATCTGCAGTTTATCTGTTCTTAACTTTGACTAAACATTAGAATCAACAAGTGTATTAAATAATATATAGCCTCCCAGACTCTATTCCCACACATTCTAATTACTCCGTTTGGGGTGGACCCAATATTGTTTTGTTGTCGTGTTGTTCCCTATGTCATGATTTTAATATAGAATCAATGTTAAGTACTATTACTCAAGAATCAAGATGCTTACCATGGCAGCATGAAAAAGGATATACTGTCATACTTCTGTTTTTCTGATGACACACAATGACCCTCATCTGCTAGAAGAGCTCAGTGTCACAAATTTAGTTTTATAATTAATGTCAGTAAATTCATTTTATATTAAAAATTACTCAAAGCGGGGCACCTGCTAGCTCAGTCAGTTAAGCCAGGGACTGATTTCCTCTCAGGTCATGATTTCACCATGTGTGAGTTCAAGTCCCCCGTCATGCTCCCTGCTAACAGGAAGGAGCTTGCTTAGGATTCTTTCTGTTCTTCCCCTACTTGTCCTCTCTATGTTTCAAAATGAGTAAATAAACTTAAAACATATCACTCACAGTAACGTAGTGTGTTAGGGCGCACTGGGAACGTTGCACTACTAGATACTCTGCCACTGAGTGGTTTTTAATCTGTTCTTCCTGCAACTTTTGGCCAAATAAGCCATTGCACTTCTATGAGTCAGAGACAGAATTTTCAGTTGTTCTGAGAAAGCCTCTGCTGGCATATGTTACCATACTGGTTAGATTGAAAGTGACTTTGGGTCATTTCTATTAACGCCCAGTTATAAAGCAGTGGGGAAATCCTGAATATACGCAGGAGGCGTTAAAAGAAAAACACAACCTCATCAATTTCTCCATATAACACATGGAAACGAGAATGATCCCTTTTGAATTTTTAACATGAAGAAAGGTATAAAGAACTTGTAACTATTTTTAATAATGTTGAACATGTAAGTGACAAAATTAATAGAAAAAATACATTGCACTGAGTGCAGAAGGTCACAGCGGTGCATGGAAGGAGAATAAGGGGTGCACAGCAGCCCCTGAATCTTGAGACAAAGCCTCTCTTCCCGCGACTCTCATTGGCGGTGCTCACTTCCTGGAAGAGGCGGCGCCAGGGGCTGAGGTCACGTCACAGACCAGTGACAGGGGCACAAGCCCCATTTGCTCTGAGGGAACTGATGAGCATACTGTCCTGGTCAGCAACTGCAAGCCTGATGGGAACACAGTGCAGATGCTGCGAGACATGGCCTACAGCTTGTGAACCCATTTCATCAGGGCCACATGCGTATCCAGCGCTAGCCATCCCACGTCATGCTGCAGCGCAGCCAAGATCATGTCCGCGCTCTCCTTCCACACCATGAGGTATAAACAGGAAGACCCAGGACACCCTGACAACGACTGATTCATTCTCTCAAAGGGCCATGCTGCTCCAGTCCTCTCTGCCACTTGGGCAGAGGTGGGCAACATCAGCGAATCTGACTTGCTGAGCCTGAGGCTGATTCACTGTGACTCGGCCGGACATCCCACCTCAAGAGTGCCGTTTGTTGATATGGCAACAGGATCACTGGGGCAAGGATTAGATGCTGTGTGTGGAATGACTTATACTGGCAAGTACTTGGACAAAGCCAGCTACCAGGTGTTCTGCTTTCTAGGGGATGGCGAATCCTCAGAAGGCTTTGGGGAGGTTTTGGACTGTGCTTCTCACATTGTACAATTTAGACAATCTGGTGGCAGTCTTAGACGTGAACCGCTTAGGACAAAGTGGAGTCACACTTCTTAGGCACCGCACAGACATCTATCAGAATTGCTGTGAAGTCTTTGGGTGGAATACTTACCTAGTGGATGTCTATGATGTGGAGGGGTTATGCCAAGAGTTTTGGCAAACGACTGAAAGAAAAACAAGCCCACTGCCATAGTTGCAAAGACCTTCAAGGGCCAGGGTATTCCAAATATTGAGGATGCGGAAAATTGGCATGGAAAGCCAATGCCAAAAGAAAGAGTAGATGCAATCATCGAATTAATTGAGAGTCAGATACAGACCAACAGGAATCTCATACCAAAACCTCCCATTGAAGACTCACCTCAAATCAGCATCAGGAATAGAAAAATGACCTGTCTGCCTGGTTGTGTACTTGGCTACAAGTTAGCTACAGGAAAGCATCTGGTTTGGCTTTGGCGAAACTAGGCCATGCAAATGAAAGAGTTATTGTTCCGGATGTAACACAAAAAACTCCACCTTTTCCAAGATATTCAATAAAGAGCACCCTGAGCATTCTATTGAGTGTTTTATTGCTGAACAAAACATGATGGGTGTGACAGTAGTCTATGTCACATGTGGTTGAACCATTGCTTTGGTAGTACCTTTGCTGCCTTTTTGACCAGAGCATTCGATCAGATAAGGATGGGAGCCATATCTCAAACCAAAATCAATCTCATTGGTTCCCCCGTGGGGTATCCATTGATAAAGATAGACCCCCCCCCCGCCGATGGCCCTGGAAGATCTAGCCATGTTCTGAAGTATTCCCAACTGTACCAGTTTCTATCCAAGTGATGCCATTTCCACAGAGCATGCTCTTTATCTGGCTGCCAATACCAAAGGAATGTGCTTCATTCAGACCAGCCAACCAGAAACTTCAGTTATTTATACCCCACAAGAAAATTTTGAGATAGGACAGGCCAAGGTCATCCACCAGAGTGTCAGTGACAAAGTCACAGTTATTGGAGCTGGAGTTACTCTGCATCAAGCCTTAGCAGCTGCTGACAGTCTTTCTCAACAAGGTATTTCTATCCATGTCATTGACCAATTTACCATTAAACCCTTGGATGCTGCCAACATCATCTCCAATGCCAAATCTACAGGCGGCCGGATTATCACAGTGGAGGATCACCAACAGGAAGGTGGCATTGGAGAAGCTGTATGTGGAGCTGCGTCTGGGGAGCCTGACACCCTTGTTCATCAGCCGGCAGTGTCAAAAGTGCCTCAAAGTGGAAAACCTGGCGAATTGCTGGATAAGTTTGGTATCAGTGCCAGACACATCATAGCAGCTGTGAAAAATATTTTAATGAACTAGCAGCTGATTTCTTAAGTCTGTTGGCTGGCTTTGCTTTTATCTTAAAACACTGGCATCTTTATATTACATTCATGATTCTTGTTACCAAACCATCATTTATATCTATGCCATTGTGCTTTTTTTAAGAGAGAGACACTGAACACTTTTCTTCATTCCTAATTCTTTCTGTTAAACTGACACTATATATACAGATGTTGCTCTCATTTTTTAATCGTTAAAGTAGGTTATAGCATTTTGAGTAACAGAATAACAAACAAAACAACCACCTCAAAGTTTTCTGGAAGACTACAAATATCTGGATTGATAATCAACATAGAGGTAACAGTTCTGCAAATGTGTACAATTTCCTTGTCAGGAAAAACAAAAATAAAAAATAAAAAACAAAAAAACCCTGAATTTAATTGTACACTTCAGTAGTCCAGGTTTTGAAGCAAGTTCTAGCTTTTATGGAATGTTATTCTATCTGAAGCTTCCTGGACAATGTTTGACTGCAATTGCCTGAAATTTCCTCTGATGTCTGCCTCATCTTTCATCTACCATTTAGAAGCTGTGGAGTGCACTAAATGCTCGTGTGATGTACTGGACTGCATGTGGTGACTGTTCCACAAAGAGATGAAAGCATAACTCGTTCTAGTCTGCATCCCACACTGTTCTGTGAGGTTTCAGAAAGGTTTAATTTTCCCTAACTTGATTATATTCATCTAAGGATACTAACATCAATGCCATAAAGTACTGAAAAACCAGCAGCTTTATTTAGGCACCATGCATGTGTGATTTGGCTTCTCCTTGGTATTCTGTCTAAATCAGAAGGAGAAAGAAGCATATCCCCCAATAGGAAACCTGGAAGAAGATCCAAGCTGTAGGTAGCTCACCAGAGCACAATGTGTGGACTAAAATGCCATCTCTTAAGTAGGCCCCTTACTATTAGCTATAAAAACATAAATTATTTGGTTGGAATATAAGAAAAAAGTAGCAGTCAGATAAACTCAAGGGAAACCTGAGGTCCAAAACTGAAATTAAAGTCACTTTGGTATATCAGGTAATTTTACATTTTTAATGCTTTCACTAAGAGCCCTCAATAAGTTCTTTGGGGACATCACCACTTTGTGTCAGGAATTGTTCTAGAAGGTAGGGTAGCGATAAAAAAAAATACTAACCTGGGAATCAGAGAGATCTGGGGCTGCCTATTTTCCTGGTGCCTTTTTTCTTTGAGCATGTCCTGGTTTCTTCTTTTGGAAATTGATCATGATAATTGCTCCGTTTATTTCATAGGATTTAAAAATTACTTTGTAAAATTAAAAAGTTGCTATAAGATCACTGTAGAAATTTAGAAACTACAAATGAGGGGGGGGGGGGAAATTACCTCATTTATTTCACTAAAACCAAAATCCATTTGGTTGTACTTCCCACATGGAATCTATAACTGGATCTTCCATCTAGTCATTCCGATATAGTAATTAATGTCAGTCAAACATAAAAATCTGTGAATGGGGTACTACTGAAAAATAGTCTCCATCTCTAATTTTTTCAAAATTTAGAGATAACACTGATTCTGACACACAACAAAATAAATTGCTAATGCAAAATTGCTTGTTATAATTTGCAGATACTAAGAAGGAGCTTCAGTTTTTATGGCTTAAACATAACTGTGGGATGCAAAATGATCTGTTTCCAACTTTACGTGCATAAACACACCTTTAATAATGACAATAGATCAGAGTTTTTTTGTGGGATTTTGGGGGGGGGGGTTTGTTTTGTTTTGTTTTGTTTTGTTTTTTATAATAACTAATGGGATCCCAGAGACTACCAGAAATATTTCTTTATAAGAAGACAGGGAAAGCTTTGTGAATCTTTCCTATTACTTGCAAATAATAGGAGGTAGTGGCTGATATTTAGTTATCCACGCTTACCGAACTGTACAGGAACTACTACATTCTACAGGGCGCAGTCAGAGAGGGTCTGGTTTTGGGGGGTTGAGAAGTATTGGTGGACATTACTATCACGATATTTAAGGAGGTCATGCAATATTTTTGTGATGGGGGAAGCTGTTTTAATAAGTGAAAATGACTTGAAGTGTTATGAAATTAGTTAGAAATATGTTATAATGGAAAGAGACAAAGGCAGTTTCAAAGGAATACAGATGAGGGGTACCTGGGTGGCTCAGTTGGTGAAGCATCTGACTCTTGATTTTGACTCAGGTCGTGACCTCAGTTGTGGGTTTGAGCCCCACATCAGAGTCCACACTGGCAGCGTGGAGCCTGCCTGGGATCCACTCTCTATACCTTGTTTTCTGCCCTTCTCCCATTTGCGCACATACCCACTCTCTCAAAAGAAATAAAGTTAAAAAAAAGAATACAGAGGATAATAGTTAATGAAAAAATGAACCATTTTATGATTACATACACAAGAGTTGAGTCACCTTAATCAAACCAGTTATAAGATGAAACATAATTCTTAATATTTTTATGTAATATAAATTTAATATAATATTTAAATATTTTTATATCAAGTACATTGAATAAAAAGGATTTATGATGAAATTCTAACAAAATTTTATTTTTGTTTCCCTCTACCCCTTTAGAAAGTATTCAGTGTGGGTAAATTCACTGTGGCTCTGAGTGGAAAGTTGTACAGATCAGATGATATCCTTGTCCATGTTTAGGGATCATCATTTTAAATTCTAAAAATCCAATCAGTATTCAGTGATTAAAATATATTCAGATTAATTTATTAAGCAGTGCTTAATTTTTCTTTTGCTTCATTTCACCCAAGCAGAGGGCCATAGTTAGCAGCTGCTCACCCTCAGGGAAAGGCGTATTACTGTCTTTGCTTAGTTTCCTCTCCCCTTTCCCTTCTCCCAGCCTCGTCAACTGCTAGCTAAAGTTTAAAAACGTGAGGGGAGAAGTGCCTCTTATTTGGCTGGAAGGCTGTGTTTCCAGAGTTTGGAAAGTGGTTAAGTCTGATGCAACTTTGCACATGTACCTTTATTTCACATGCGCAAGTATTCTGAAATTTCGACATTCTTCTCACTATATCATAAGTTGGAATCAGTGCAAGCCATTAAACCGAAATCTAACAAATACACATTTACTTGCAAGAAAGCAAAAAAAGCAGTCATGCAGTGTGTTGTTGTGAGCTAAGCTCTTTATTGTAAGGCAATGTTACAAGCCCAGTGGCTATATGTTTGCTCCAAGTTAGGCATGAGTAAGAGTGAAGTATTTTAAATTTTAATTTTAGGAAGAGTGTGTACAAGCAGTGGGGAGAGACAAAGAGAGAATTCACATATAACACATCATCACAAGAATTCCCTGTTGAATTTTTCCCAAATGACAGTTTTGTGAATTAAAATGACTGTCAGATGATAAGAAATTTAAATTTTAAAGCAACTATGTAATTAATCTGGCAACTTAACTTTATAACTCAAACATAGCAAAACAATTTTGAGGTAAAACGTTCTAATAATTTAAATTTATGATGTGGGGGTATATATACTATATAAGTATGCCCACATTATAAATTTGTGATCTCTTTCTTTCTTTAACGCCTCTTCCAAGATCAATCAAAAGCAGTAATCCATTTAAAAATTAGGAAATGAGCAGAGAACAGCAAGGTGGTGGAGAAGTAGGGAGCTCTGTACGTTTCACCCACTTGTGTCTATCAATCTAAGAAGGACTGAAGCCATAATACTCTGATCCACAAGAGTCTGGGAGGAAAAGAGACAGAGTCCATTAAGAAGACAGCCTCATAGGTGCATGAGTGTGAACTGGGGAAGATAAAAATGGGGGCGAGGAGGATCCAGAGTCTTGGAGGGGAGGGAGCCTCCTCCACGCAGAGCTGCGCAGAGCCACACAGAGCTTCAGAGAGACCAGGGGAAGAGAAAGAGAGGCTGAAACCACTCATAGAGCTGTCTCTAGGAAAGAGAAAAACCTCTGCCCAAGGTGGAGAGAGATTCTATCATCCCATCTATAACCACAGGGTGTGGGGAGAGAGATCCTTTCTCTCTAGCTGGGGTGCTTTCCTTGGGCTCAGCACCTGGATCTCAGGTGATGCCAGGAGAAACTG
Organism: Suricata suricatta; assembly: GCF_006229205.1. Classification (NCBI taxonomy): domain Eukaryota; kingdom Metazoa; phylum Chordata; class Mammalia; order Carnivora; family Herpestidae; genus Suricata; species Suricata suricatta. The sequence continues at coordinate 61,029,407 of NC_043700.1, forward strand.
CTCCCATTCTCCCCCTACTAGATCCCTGGCTAGGAAGCTGCCCAACTGTGGGAGTACATCTCATCTCGGGCAGTATCATTAAAGTGCTTGGACTAGGATCTGGAAACAATGTGGGGCTTGGAAAATATAACTTGGTCCGCCTGAGGCACAGGGAGATTGGACCCAAAAGAGTGGGTTGCAATGCTTGGTTCTAGAAGGGACTGGGGCACTGCCATTCTTCTCCCCACAACCACCAAGGGGGGTCCTTGGAGAGCAGCCTATGGGACACTCAGTGGAGACAAGACCTGCCTACACCAAACCACACCCATCCGCACTGGAGAGCTGCCTTTTTTTTTTTTTTTTTTTTGGAGCCCAGGCAAGGTCAACATTGATGCATTGCCATGATTAGATCAATTCTTGCTATTCAGATATATTTTCCCTTACCCCATTCTTATCTCTCCTCTCCTTTTGGACTGGAAACACAGGATATTGGTTTGCCTGAACAGTCATATTTAATCTATTCTCTTGATACATATTCTACACCTCCATCATTACCTTCCTTTCTCTCTCTGGAATAATCAGACTCTAAAGTTCTTTGGGTAACATTATCTTCATTTTTTTCTCCTCACCTGCTGCCATATTCTCCTCTTTCTCTCCCTGAATTAAACCTTTTAGTCTCTCTGCATGGTCATCATTCAATTTCACTTCCTCCACATCCCTGTCACCGCTCTCTTTGTATATGTTCTTCCAACAGCACTGCCTCGACAATACTATTTATTTATAGCTGGAATTTCTGGTTTTATGCTTTTAGACTGTCCTTTATCTTTTGTTGTTTTTGTCTCCTCCCCCTTTTTCTTCTTTTTTTTTCTTTCTCCTTTTGGTTGGCTTGTTTGATTGGTCTGTGCGTTTGTATCTTTTGATCCCTGTGTGTTTGTCTGTCTGTCTTACTTTTCAGGGTTACCTCAAGAAGTAAGCCAAACTGCACATCGTGTAGAGATCCAAATATCACTGAGTAGGGAAATAAAATAACCAAAGGCACAACAAGAGAAAACAAGAGACACCATTAAAAGAACACTTCCAGAATGAACAGACCCTGGAAAATCAATGAGCCTCCATTAATAGAACAATACACACAGGTGCAGAGTGCATAACAAGCTTTTAAAACCGAAAAGAGACAGAAAGCTAACCAAAATAATGAAACAGAAAAACTCTCTTCTAAAGAAATTCCAGGAAGAAGTCACAGCTACAGAATTGCTCAAAACAGATATAAGCAACATAACAGAGCAAGAATTTAGAACAATTGTCATAAAATTAATTGCTGTGCTTGAAAAAAGCATGGAAGATATCAGAGAAGTTATTGATACAAAAACTGGAGACCTTAAAAATAGCTGTGACGAGTTAAAAAATAATGCTATAAATGAGGTGCATAATAAAGTGGAGGCTGCCACTGCACAAATTGAAGAGGCAAAGAGAGAATAGGTGAATTAGAAGACACGCTTATAGAAAAAGAGGAAGCTGAGAATAAGAGAGAGAAATTGATCCAGGAGCACAAAAGGAGAATTTGAGAGAGAACTGAGTGATATAATCAAATAGAACAATACCCATATTATAGGAATTCCTGAAGGTGAAAGAGAAAAATGTCCTAAAGGGGTCCTTGATCAAATTATAGCTGAGAACTTCCCCAATCTGGGGAGGAAATATGCATTGAAGTCCAAGAGGCACAGAGAACTCCCCTCAGATGTAACTTGAATCAACCGTTGGCATGACATATTATAGTGAAATTGGCAAAACATAAAGACAAAGAGAGAATTCTGAAAGCAGCTAGCGCTAAAAGGGCCCTAACATACAAAGGGAAACCTATCAGAGTGGTTATAGACCTATCTACTGAAACTTGGCAGGCCAGAAAGGAATGGCAGGAAATCTTCAATGTGATGAACAGAAAACATATGCAGCCAAGAATCCCTTATGCAGCAAGCCTGTCATTCAAAATAGAAGACGAGATAAAGGTGTTTCCAAATAAACAAAAATTAAGAGAATTCATCACCACCAAACCAGCCCTACAAGAAATCCTGAGAGGGACTCTGTGAGAGAAATGTAGCAAGGAATAGAAGACACCAGAGATAACAATACAAACATGAACTCTACAGAGAACACTATGAATCTAAATACACATTTTTCAATAATAACACTGAATGTAAATGGACTGAATGCTCCAATCAAACAACACAGGGTAGCAGAATGGATCTTAAAAAATCCATCTATTTGCTGTCTACAAGAGACTCACCTTAAACCCGAAGACACCTTCAGATTGAAAGTAAAGGGATGGAGAAATATCTAATATGTGACTGGAAGTCAAAAGAAAGCCAGAGTAGCCATACTTAGATCAGACAAACTGGACATTGAAGTAAAGGCAGTAACAAAAGATGAAGAAGGACATTATATAATAATTACAGGGTCTCTCCATCAGGAAGACCTCACAATTATAAACATCTATGCGCTAAATTCAGGAGCACCCAAATACATAAAACAATCACAAACAGAAACAATCTTATTGATAAGAATGTGCTAATTGCAGGGGATTTTAATACTCCACTTAACAACAATGGATAGATCAACTAGACAGAAAGTAACTAAGAAAACAACAGACCAGAACGACACATTGGATCAGATGTATTTGACAGATATATTTAGAACTCCACACCCGGAGGCTAGGGAATTCACTTTCTTCTCAAGTGCACAAGGTCATAAAGCAGCCCTACATAAATATAAATGAATTGAGATCATACCATGCACACTTTCAGATCACAATGCTATGAAACTTAAAATCAATCACAGGAAAAAGTCTGGAAAACCTCCACAAATGTGGAGGTTAAAAACTACCTTACTGAAGAATGGTTGAGCCAATCAGGAAATTAGAAAAGAAATTTAAAAATATATGGAAACAAATGAAAATGAAATTACAACAATCCAAACTCTCTGGGATGCAGCAAAGGCAGTCCTAAAAGGAAATTATATTGCCATCCAGGCCTATTTCAAGAAACTAGAAAAAGTGCAAATTCAAAAGCTAACAGAGCACCTAATGGAACTAGAAGGGGAGCAGCAAGAGCACCCCAAACTCAGCAGAAGAAGAGAAATAATAAAGACCAGCGCAGAAATAAACAATATAGAATCCCCAAACAGTTGAACAGATCAATGAAACCAAGAGTTGGTTTTTTGAAAAAATTAACAAAATTGATAAACCTCTAGCCAGGCTCCTCAAAAAGAAGACAGAGAGCACCCAAATGACAAAATCACGAATGAAAATGAATCTATTACAACCAATCCCTCAGAAATACAGGCAATCATCAGGGAATACAATGAAAAATTATATGCCAACAAACTGGACAACCTAGAAGAAATGGATGCACTCATTCTACTAAGTCAGCATCACTTTGATTCCCAAACCAGACAGAAACCCAGCAAAAATAGAGAACTACAGGCCAATATCCTTGATGAATACAGATGCAAAAATACTCAACAAGATACTAGCAAATCGAATTCAACAGCATATGAAAAGAATTATCCACCATGATCAAGTGAGATTCATTCCTGGGTTACAGGGCTGGTTCAATATTCACAAATCCATCAATATCATACATCATGTTAACAAAAGAAAAGATAAAAACCATATAATTCTATCAATAGATGCAGAAAAAGCATTTGACAAAATATAGCATCCCTTCTTAATAAAAACCCTCAAGAAAGTCAGGATAGAAGGAACTTACGTAAACATCATAAAAGCTATTTATGAAAAGCCCACAGCTAATATCATTCTTAATGGGGAGAAACTGAGAGCTTTCCCCCTGAGATCAGGAACAAGACAAGGATGTACACTCACCACTATTGTTTAACATAGTGCTGGAAGTCCTAGCATCAGCAGTCAGACAACAAAAGGAAATAAAAGGCATCAGAATTGGCTAAGATGAAGTCAAATGTTCACTTTTTGCGGGTGACATGTTACTCTACATGGAAAACCTGACAGACTCCACCAGAAGCCTACTAGAACTGATCATGAATTCAGCAAAGTCTCAGGGCACAAAATCAATGTACAGAAATCGGTGGCATTTTTATACACCAATAATGAAGCCACAGAAAGAGAAATCAAGAGACTGATCACATTCATAATTGCATGCAAAACCATAAAATACCTAGGAACAAACCTAACCAAGGATATAAAAGATCTGTATGATAAAAACTATAGAAAACTTATGAAGGAAATTGAAAAAGACACAAAGAAAGGAAAAAAGCATTCTATGCTCATGGATTGGAAAAAAAAAACATTGTTAAAATGTCATTATTACCCAAAGGAATCTATACATTCAATGCAATCCCAATCAAAATTGCACCGGTATTCTTCTCAAAGCTAGAAAAAAATCCTAAAATTTTTATGGAACCAAAAAAGACCCCAAATAGCCAAAGTAATATTGAAGAAGAAAACCAAAATGGGAGGCATCACAACCCCAGACTTTAGCCTCTACTACAAAGCTGTCATCATCATAACAGTATGGTACTGGCACAAAAGCAGATACATAGACCAATGGAATAGAACAGAGAACCCAGAATTGGACCCACAAATGTATGGCCAATTAATCTTTGACAAAGCAGGAAAAAGTATCCAATGGAAAAAAGACTGCCTCTTTAAAAGATTGTATTGGGAGAACTGGACAGCAACATACAGAAGAATGAAACTAGACCACTTTCTTACACCATTCACAAAAAAAACAAAACAAAACAAAACAAAACAAAACAAAACAAAAAACCAACCTTAAAATGGATGAAGGACCTGAATGTGAGACAGAAAACCATAAAAACCCTAGAGGAGAAAGCAGGAAACAGTCTTCCTGATCTCAATTGCAGCAATTTCCTACTCGACACATCCCTAGAGGCAAGGGAATCAAGAACAAAAATGAACTATTGGGACCTCATCAAGATAAAAAGCTTTTGCACTGCAAAGGAAACAATCAAGAAAACTAATAGGCAACCAAGGTAATGGGAAAAGATAGTTGCAAATGACATATCAGATAAAGGGTTAGTATCCAAAATCTACAAGGAACTCACCAAACTCCACACCTGAAAAACAAATAATACAGTGAAGAAATGGGCAGAAGACATGAGTAGACACTTCTCCAAAGAGGACGTCCAGATGGCCAACAGACACGTGAAATGATGCTCAGCATCACTCATCACCAGGGAAATATAAATCAAAACCACATTGAAATACCACCCCGTGCCAGTCAGAGTGGCTAAAATGAACAAATCAGGAGACTATAGATGCTGGCAAGGATGTGGGGTATTGAGGACCCTCCTATGTTGTTGATGAGAATGTAAACTGTTATAGCACCTTTGGAAAACAGTGTGGAGGTTCCTCAAAAAATTAACAATAGAACTCCCCTAGGACACAGCAATAGCACTGCTAGGGATTTACCCAAGGGATACAGAAGT
>NC_043700.1:61034966-61055737 GCF_006229205.1 Suricata suricatta
AAAAAAAAAATTAAAAAAAAAAAAGAAGATGTGGTATATATACACAATGGAGTACTACATGGCAATGAGAAAGAATGAAATCTGGCCATTTGTAGCAAAGTGGATGGAACTCCAGGGCATCATGCTAAGTGAAATAAGTCAGGTAGAGGACAGATACCATGTTTTCAGTTATATGTGGAACAGGAGGAATTTAACAGAGGACCGTGGGGAGGGGAAGGGGGAAAATAGTTAGGGAGAGGGAGAGAGGCAAATCATGAGAGACTCTTGCATACTGAAAACAAACTGAGGGCTGAAGGGCGAGAGGGAAAGGGGAAGGGGCGGTGATGGGCATGGAGGAGGGCAATTGTGGGGATGAACACTGGGTGTTTTATGGAAACCAGTTTGACAATAAACTATAATATAAATCAGGAAATGAGCAAACCTTAAAAAAATTTCAAAGTATGTTTCCTTTGTACAGTATTAAAATAAATGCTCCATAAAACTGTTGCCTTCAGAAAGAATTAGGTCTGTTTTGAGCATTTATCATTGCCCAAAATGGCTCAGAAGATGTAAATGATAAGGCATTGTGCTTGGACTATAGTAGATAACTTTGAAAAATGTTCCTCTAAGTTTAAAAAGGCAAAGTAAAGGTTTCTTCACTTGTTAAATTATTTGACTTTTTTGCATAAGAATGTTATTCAGTTTCCTAAAATGAGAACTTTGAGTTTACATAAACATCTCTAAAGTATGTACTTTTTTCGGCTGTACTGTCATGGGATGCATTTATGAAATTATCCAGGTTTAGATTAAATGAGAAATGTGAAAAGGCCTTGAACATTATTAATCCTTTCCCACATGAAGAGTCCAGATATTAGAATATTCACTAAGTAAAATAAAAATATTACCTCGTTTCTAAGACACACCTTTAGCTATACCATCTAAAGTGGGATTTATTTGATGAACTGCATTGAGCCCTTAGAACATTTGCTACAACTCAGGGAGAAAGTAGCCAATATTCACATTATACATTAGTCTGTAGTTAAGAAAGATATTTCAATTAGAATATGTCAATCCTTAGAATTACTCATGTAGAGTAGAAGGTTTTTTTAGACAGACATACTGGGCTTAATGCTTTAAAGGGTTAAGTAAAGTCAGTTCTCTTTGGTTCAATAATGCCTCATTTACACCACACAAAGGTTAATCTCCTTTGTGTTCCATTATTCAATGCCTGCCTTACATTAAGTCATACTTTGTTTGCACCACATTAAGTAATTACATTATAAAAAGGCCTCTAGATCATTGGATTCAAATGTAATAGCCAGCATCATTAGCAAGCCAGTTTACAGAGCAAGGGAACCCTCTCTGATAATTCTGAGGTCAATAAATTTAATTTTCTAGTATTCTCCACAAAAGCACAGCAGATAAGTCCCAAACTTTGTTGAGAAATGTCCAAATACGTGTTCCCTCCCTGGACAATTTCAGCAACTCAACCATTATTGGACCATGGGGAGAAGAAACGCACTGCAGTCCACAGAAGTCTAGGTCAGGACTGAGAAAAAAGATTCTTTCACTAGTGACAGCAGACAAAGGCTCACAATTTCTGCTCCATGGTGGTATATCTTGTTTTGTTCAGCTGTGCTGCAATAAAACCTTAAGGTTGACATCATGCCAGGAGTGCCAAGCCTCTACTCATCTTGAGGTGGTCCTAGAAAAAGATTCACAGGAATTTATTTTTATTGGTTATTTAAATCAGGGGTAACTGCTTTGTCATTTGGCTGTACACAGATTCACCTTTAACATATACTGCCAAATATTCTTCCATATTCAGTATTCTATATCTTTATTTGCTAAATCTTGCAACCCTGTCCATAGTAATTATACTAATTTATACTCTCACATCAGAATATGAAAGTTCAAGTTGTACACTGCTCTCATCAAGGTTTGGTTTTGTTCATATTTTTTAAATTTTAGTCTAATTGGAGGTTATTGTTTAAGTAGTATTGCATCATGGTTTTAATTTGCACCTCCTGGATGACTAATGAGGTTGAGCATCTTCATATGTTACTGGTCACCTGAAAGGGCTTGTTCAAGTTCTTTGCCTATCTGTTGTTTGCCTTTATATTGCTGACTTTTATGGGTTCTTTAAATATTTTGTATACCACATTTATTGGGGATATGTGTTCAAATATCTCCCCTCACTCTTTGGACTGCAATTTCACTTCATCAAGAATCTCTTTGATGAACAGAATGTAGTCTTATTTATCATTGGTTTTCCCTCTCTAGTTACTTTTTGTGTTATGTGTTAAAAATCTTTGCCCTCTCCAAAGCTATTGAAGATATTCTCTGTGTTTTCTCTTGCAGACTTCATATTTTTATCTTCGGCATACAGGTCTACAGTTCCTCTTGAAATGATTATTGTATGTGGTATAAAGGTGGGGTTCAAGATACAATTTTTGACCCAGTTGTACAGCACCATGAGAAAAACCTCAAAACACCCTTCCATCACTGTGTTGGAGTGTTACTTTTTTCATATATCAGGTGACTATACATGTGGGTTTGTTTCTATCCCATTGGTCTATTGGTTTATCCTTATGTCCATGCAACATGTCTTAATTATCATTTTTTTTCATAAGCCCTAATGTTTAGTAGTTAAATTCTCCATTTTCTTTACTTTCTATTTTCAAGATTGCCTTGGTTATTCTTGGTTCTTTGGATTTCCAATAAATTTTAGAAATAAATGGTCAACTTCCACAAAAATTTAATTGTCTGTTGATACAATTACATCTGGATTATATTCCCTTTTATTTTTTTTTAATTTTCTAAACTTTATTCATTTTTGAGAGACAGAGAGAGACAGAGAGTGTGCACAAGCAGGGGAGAGAGAGGGAGACGCAGAATGTGAAGCAGCTTCAGGCTCTGAGCTGTTAGCACAGAGCCTGATGCGAGGCTTGAACTCATGAACTGTGACATCATGACCTGAGCTAAAATCAGATACTTAACAGACTGAGCCACCCAGGAGCCCCATGGATTATACTCCCTTTTAATAATTTATTTCAGAATATTACAGTAAATGTCCTTTAGGAAGTTAAACTAAAAAGATCTCAGTATAATAATTTTAGCAAGTTATGTCCAGAGTCTTCAATCTGAGGTGGATGGACCTTGCAGGGGGTGGGACTTGAAGACTCCAAGTGGCATATAAGCATGGAAGATTTTAAGTGAATCTATTTACAAATCCTTAAATCTATGTTTTTGTTCCTAAAATTGATCTGCCTGAGAATACCCTTGTGAATTTTATTCCATATCTTCTTTCATAATTCCCTCTCTTAGCACTTTTCAAAAAAAGTCATACCTTTCACCTAGCCTACTGTTACCATTCATCGCCAATTGTGAAATCTTCAGACTGCCAAACAAGAACATTTCAAAATATTGATTCTGGAAAACTCTTCTTTAATACAATCACCAAGAACCAGCAATAAATCATTATTTTTCCTTGCCTTGTTGCTAATTTTAGTAAAAGTAGGGCCAATTAGAAAGTTACTTTAACCCATGCAAGTATGTTCTGAATTCAAGATGTATTGTGGATTGGAGTGATGGAAATGATGACATTTTTGTTTAACAAGTTCTTTCCTCCTATGCTTCAACTATTGTCAAAGCATTGTTGCTTAGAGTTTCGGGAGAGCAAAGCAAAGAACAACAGTAAGAAATACTGAAGATGGCAGAATTTTATTTCATCCAGTTTACAAGTCCTGATGTGTCTCTATGCCTTATCCAACTATGGATTTTGGAAATGGTTCTTCAAGATTTATGAAAGACACTTTCAGTTTCCTCCTGAAAAAGAAAGTAAAGATTCTCATTAATTTGTGTCTATTGTATGAAATTATACTTTGTATGATTTCAAGGTAGAGGAAGTTAAAGCTCCATGTTTGTTTCTGAAAGACCAATAGAGTGTTTAATTTTTTGTGCTATTTATTTAGGTTCATAAAAAACACAGATTCCTTTACATGCGACCAGATTCCTGGATAATGCACACCCACATGCATGATTTCATTTGGGTGTAAAACCCCTGTTTGTTGTCACTTACAGGCTGTTTATCTGCTTTTTTATCTTTGGTGTTCTTGGCTCTCTCTGACAGTATATACGGCTACCATGAACTTACTAGATGTCGATTAACCTAACTTTAGTATATTGTGTGAGATCTACTGTATAAATAGTGCATATAAAAGGCAATATAACAATTAATATATCTGTACTACCTTCCATTTTACTTCTGGTCCAATACCTTGTTTTATTTTTGATGCCAATTTCCACAAACTAGATTAAAAAACTGCTCTGTTAATAGCAGAACTTATGAAATAGAGGTCCAGGGCAAAATATTCCCCCTACTGCAGTCTAGGACAATCTAGGGCATGGTGCCCTGAACTTTAGAGAACTCGCTTCATTTAGTCAGAATTCATTTATTCCTTTCAGATTTGATATGTCATTCTAATTCCATCAGATATATTAAAAATGAGATATAACAATTTTATTTTGAAAGGCAATATTAAAAGTATGACAGATGTTCTGTCTTTAAATTAATAATAAAAAATTTTTGATATCACTATAAATTTTCTGGGAATATGTAAAGAAAAATTTAAAGACCCCTGGTCTTTAGTTAATGGGAGCCCATTTGTACTAGGTAGACATAATAAACTGTTTGCCTGAGGAATAAATCCAGCCCACAGAGGTCATTTTTTTTCTAGCCAAGGTTGGACTATATCTAAAATTTACTTGCCTACAAATACTAACTCAAAAATGTTTTAAGATTGCAGGCTTCTATAATTAAGATAATTCTGTAGCAAACAGGGCCAGTTTAATAATTTTAATTTTTTTAAAAAAGCCTGTATCTTCTGATTCATCAATGTTAAATGTAAAAAAGCTTGTATTTGGTTCTGAGCTTGTTTTTTTTCTAAACTTAAATAGGTTTACTGATGAAATAGACTACCTTTACTCTTACATAATTTTATCATTACCAGAAACTAAATTTTATTACCTCAGTTGAATCATGATTATGGAAAGCTTTGTTTCAAGACTAATCATGTTTTGTGGTACGTCAGCTAGAAGGTAATTTCCAAGATCTCTAGGAAACTTAAAAAACCTTGGTCTAATATTGACCATTCAGAGAATAGGCTCTGAGGACAGGCTTCTGAGCAGACATCATTTAGACAACTTTCAGACTGTGTCAGTGGCCTGCATCAGGATGTCTGAGGAAACTTCTCAGTTTTAGTTGAGAAATGGCCCCAGTGTGCTGACTAACCCAGGCTCCAGCAAGAAATGGTTAACGACTGCATGAACTGATGAAGGAAAACGTATTGTGGTTATCTGTTTGGGATTATTTTTTATTTTGTTTTTACATTCTATTTTTCTGGATATATAAGGAAGCTATTCCTTACACTATCTAAACAACGATTTTATATATCCCACTTTTGTAAATGAAAGTGAAACATTTAAAAATAATATCTGATTCTTGTGGCCCTTCTGCCTACCCCCAGAATTGAACAACTCTTGCTAAATTTCTGTGTTTTCCATGGCCAGGTTATCTTGCTGTTATTATCTTATAAGAAACTGTCCTTCCTCTTACCAAGTTATAACTGGTTATAATTGGGCTTCTTACTTGAGAATGGCAGTTACCAAATCAGTTGTGACAAGCCATTTCAGGTAACAAATGCTGATCCACCTGTGGGCCAATGCCTACAAAGTCATATGGGTGGTAAGGAAGTTAAGGAAACTTAATACAGAGCCTTTGAGAAAGGAAGAACTCATCCCAGTTTTTTGGTTTTTTTTTTTTTAATTTTTTAATGTTTTATTATTGATACAGAGAGAAACAGCATGAGTAGGGAAAGGGGAGAGAGAGAGGGAGACACAGAATCTGAAGCAGGCTCCAGGCTCTGAGCTGTCAGCACAGAGCCTGACATGGGGCTCAAACCCACAAACGGTGAGACCATGACCTGAGCGGAAGTTGGATGCTTAACCAACTGAGCCACCCAGGAGCCCCCATCCCAGTTTTTAGATACATGGTGAAAACTAGCAGAGTTTTTTGAACTTGGATTCCTCACCTCAGGATAACAGATATTAGAGGCTTCTTAAACACATGGAAACTTCAGACTATCGTCTCTTCAGTTTGCATGTCACTTTTATCCTTCTCTCCCTTTTCTACTTTCCTTTATACTCGTCACAACCAAAATATCTGAAATTATACAGTAAATGCATGGCCTCTATGCGTACTTTCTTATACAGATACTTTTAGTTATTGTGATAATGACTTCTCTTTGTAGTTGATAAAAGTAGTTCATGAGTTTCCAGTCAAGACTGACTCTCCAGGTTTTCTTTTGCTGGTTCTCACAAAGGTCAGATTCTTCTGCAGTACTGTTTCCCAGAATAGTGTCATTACAGATCGACTAGCAATACTCTTTCGTGGGTGTGGCTTTACCAAGCCTTTCTCCCCATTCGGCTCTCCAGGCGTTTTCACGTAATTTTGACACTGCTTCCCCTTTTCAAGACTTTCTTGTAACCTTGTTTCTGTGCTTGTATAACTTCTCATGATGTCTGAGGTCTTACCCCATTAACTATCCTTTCTTTTTTTTTTCTGAAATCTTCAAGAGAACAGATGCACTGAATAACGGGGGGATGGTAGAAGCCAATGGGTAAGGATGAGTTACTGGTGAGAAAATGAAGACAGTGATATAATACAGGACTTTTGAGAATTTTTACCACTAATGGTGCAGTGTTTAAAAAGTTAACAGTTATGTAAGTTTTTAAAAGATATTTATTTACTTTTGAGAGAGAGAAAGAGCACAAGCAAGGAAGGGGCAGAGAGAGGGGGAGACACAGAATCCAAAGCAGGTTCCAGGCTCCAGGTCGTCAGAAACAGAGCCTGATGAGGGGCTTGAACTCGTGAACACAAGATCATATCCTGAGCCAAAGACATTTAACTGACTGAACCACCCAGGCACCCAGCGAGTATTTAAGATTAGGGGAGACAGAGGTATGAATCCGGCTTAGAAATCAATGGAGAAAGAATGCTATGAATTTTTAAAGATGAAGGCAGAAATATAGTAAGTGCAGAGCACTGTAGGAAACAGCGACTTCGAGTTAAGAAGAATGAAAGGGTAAACTTCATAGAAGCTTTGAGGCGGTAAGGAGAGAAGTGATAATGATATTTGAATTTAAAGAAGAAAGCAGAAGATAGGAGGTCGTATTCACCTCAGGTATCTAAGAGGCCAGGTTATCCACTCAGAGGCTGTGGCATACTGTATGGATTTGTTCATGAACTATAGAATTTATAAATCACAATGCTGAGAACTAAAATGTCACGTATGCCCATAATATCAGTCATCCTCCTTCTAACCCTTTCCAGCTTTGCCCTTATGAGTGTATCTTAAAAATTTATTTCTTCCCTCATAAAACAAATGGATTATAGATACTGGTGCTGTTTCACATTTATATTAAAACTTCTATTTAGTTTAGCCACATCCAATATTTGTAAAGACTATTTCTCTACCTTCCATGTAATCAGTGGAAGAGAGAACACTGCTTTGAGTACCGTCTTCATCCTGAAAACTTTCCACTGAAAGCTCTTCTTTCATTATTGTCTCCTTGATCTTAAGTGCACTTTCCAAGCATTCATAAGACTGATTCACGTCATTTTCCATTTTTAAAGAATGACTTCAATTAGATTTTATATTTCCCACTCATTTAGAATTTCTGCTTCTTCTGGATTTGTGTCCTTCAGCATTGAAATAGGAAATAACATCAATTAATCAATAGGCGTGAGAGTGTCTTTAACGCTAAAGGTACAATAGAAATATGTACTTTATGAACAATGTTGATGCCTCTTCTTAAGAATTTGACTAAATGATACACTGATTTCTGCACCCTCAATTCTCATGCCCTCAGAGTCTTTGCTTTATCATCTTTCTACTTCTGCATCTCTTTCTACTTCAGAATTTCTCTTTATCTTTATGTCTACTTTCTGTTTAATGAATATAGACTATGCAAAAGATATTCTGATAGACGTTGGAGAAACAAGTTTTTGAAAACCACGGGACACTGGGAGGCTCCTCTTCAGTGGGAAAGATAGGTCTATAATATTCACAAACGCAGACACATATTATATTGAAACATATGAGATGGCCACTTTTGTAGGTCAAAATTGTTCAAATATTGGCAGTTTTCTGTCATTTAATACTGTAACATATTCCTAGAGCATTGCTGTAAGTATTATGAAAAATAGCAGGTGTTGGGTCTTAGGCAGTGAAGAGACTGGAAAAGGAAATGTTAATATTGCATGAGGGGAAAAGAATATTCCATACAAAGGGGAAATCTTTTAGACTTGAAGGTATCAAGTAATTTGACATATTCTAGGAAGTATATGAAGCTGTTGTTGAGAGATCTTAGGGAGCCAGACTATCTGGGTTCAAATTCCACTCTGCCTCTTACTTGGCTGTGAGACCATAGACTACTAACTTCTCCGTCTCTCAGCTATTTTGAGGATAACAATAGGACCAACTTCTTGTGCTTGTTGGAGAATTAAGTGAGTTAAAAAAGATAAGGTCCTCAGAACAGTGTCCAGCAAAAGGTAAGTACTACGTCATCACCAGCTGTTCTTGCTGAAGGATAAAGATTGAAGAGTCCTGAACTTCTTGACTTGCATTCATGAATAAGAACTGTCCCTCCTCTTTCTAAGCTTTCCTCTCAGGAAGGGTCTGATGGCACCATCTCCTGACTCAACTCTCCACAACTTTGTTCCATCGATTTTCTCTCTTTCCAATGCGTCAGTCCCTCCCTAAGCACATGGAAACTCTCTTCTTCAGGGAGGAGGCCTCCTTCTGAATTCAGCTGATGTGAGCTGATGCAGCATCCCACAATTTTCAAATCTGAATGCTTGGCAGTAGCCACCCACAGAGCAGAACTGCAAGTCCTCTGGAGCTATGGGTGTGACTCACTTCATAGCCACAATATCATACTCCTCTGGCTTCAGATCGTGTTGAGATTTTTTCAACATTGAAATTGGCCTTATATCATCACCACAGCTTTGTTTTTTTAAAGTCTTTCTACTTTAGATTTGAAAATTATGAAAGATAATGCAAACTTATTTTAATGACAAAAATTATACAGACTTTTATCAGTAAAAAGATTAATGATCTAATACTTCTCAACCATGTCTGATCTTATTCCCTGTATTAACCAAGTTCAAAGCCCCAGGTGTGTGTGTGTGTGTATATATATAAAAATGGCTCCTTCTTGCCCCATGGCCTTTCCAAGGATATTCTTATTTGGATATATAACACATGTAAATTTTTAAATTTTGTTTTGTTTAAAATGGAAGCATTTTTTACCTGCTACACTCCAACTTTTTTTTTTTGTTTTTAGTTACAGTACACTTTAACACCTCTTCAGGTCAGTGGATATAGATATACTTTTTACAGCTTCGGAGCACATAATTTATTCAACATTCCCCAGTTGATAGACATTCTGGTGCCATCATGCTACAAAAGGCAACTTTGTATACATATTTTTATAATGTATACATGCAAAGGTATTGTTTTATTTATAATGTATTTATGTTTTATAATGTATACGTTATAAAGGTATTGTTTTATTTATTTCTGGAGGTGAGATTAAAAAAACAATGATACTTTTGAGTCAAAGGGTGTATGTCTTTTTATAGCAACAGTTATTGACAGATTGCTTTCTAAAACAATTTTAGTAGGTTGCCCTTTTGTTTTTCTGAAACATTGTCAGCAGGGAATGTTTTCACTCTTCTAATTTTCACCAATCTGATGAGTTAAAAATAGCATCTTGATTATGATTTTACTTTGTGTTGTTCTTAATACTAGAGACATCGAAGATCATTTTATATGCCTGTTAATGTTTGAATTTCATCTTCTGTGAATTGTCTGTTTATGTCTTTTGCTTCTCTCTTCTTTCAGTTATTTGTTTTATTGAGAATTCTTTGTATTGGAGTTATTAGACATAAAAAATTTTTTTAATTTTTTTGGAGTCAAAAAGTTTACAGTGAATACAATGGTAAAAGCATTAACAGCACTGGGCACAACAGGAAAAATATAATTATTATTGAATATAATAATGCAATAAAATGTGTCTATTTGTTTCTTAAAAAGAATAATTAAAATAAAAAAGAAAATAAAATAAAAAAGAAAATTCCCTTGCTTTCTATGATTTGAAATATTTTACAATGCCATGAATAACTATTTATAAGCAATTGTGCCCCCCCAACAAAAAATTCTATTCACGTTCATATAATTTATATTTGGGAAAATTTCAACTGAAGTAATGAGATTTTGTGGTCCAAATAAATAATGATGGATATTAAGATGAGCGTTAAGGAAACAAATGGTTTATTATGAGCAAATTAACCTCGGAACTTTGGTATCTTCAAGAAAAGACTGGGAAGAAAGTCACATGTTAATCACGGTGGGAGATGTCTGGAAAATGTTTCTTCTCTTCTGAAACACGTGCCACTGTAATATTCCAAGATGATGCTCTCCAACACAATGGCTCAGTTCACTGCTGGGCACTGGGCAGCATGCACATGGCTATGCTAGCACCTCGGGACTGACGGGACCATGAAGATGGATGAGGAGAGAATCCAGGGGTAGAATATGAATGGATGTATGCGCTGGAAGCAAAAATAATAGCCTACGCTGCTGAAGGGAAATGAAGTAATTCGTTTTTAAAATCCTCGTTACATTTGTTTATCACATTCTGTGACTTTCTTAAGCAGATGTGTAAAGTGTGAATGTAAACTAGGAGGAAATAGAAATATACCACATTCAAAGCTTTGTTATAAACAGAAATTAATTTTACAAAGCCTACCTTTCTCCACATCTATTGCCAAATCTATGATTGTAGTTTTCTCCAAGATGATTTGTACTAATTTGATGGTTTTATTTTCATATCAGACCATAATTTAGATTTTTAGAAATGTTTAAAGTGGAAAATGAGCTTTGTTTCTTCCAACAGGATTAGGAACATTATCAGTACTTGAGTTTTAAAGATTTCATGTATGCAGATTACACACCTGAAGAGCAATCTATTAAAACTAAGTGAAAGCCAGTAGCAGAAAGTTGAGAACTGAGTTTTCTTTAATTCGGTGTATTTTTATTTCTGTAGTTCCTAAATTTGAGGATCTTTTCCCACACTCATTGTGCCTAAATTTATGTCAAAGAAATTTTCTGTTGTTTTGACTTGTATTTGGAATCTTAAGTGAGACAAACCAATTTATTGTGTAACGTGTGACAGGTATTTATTTGACTTTAGTAATTCTCAGTTTCTTCAATTTTACAATGACTTTAAAGAAATCTATAACACAGGGTTATTGTAAGGATTAAATATGATAATGCATTTAAAGAAAATAGCATGGTACTTAATAATAATAACCTTTTAGCAAATGCTTGTTATTAAACTCTATTAAATATTTTTCTTGGGGTGGCTGCATGGCTCAGCACATTAAGCATTCGACTCTTGGTTTTGGCTCAGTTCAGGATCTCAGTGCTGACAGTGCAGAGCATGCTTGCAGTTCTCTATCTCCTTTTCTCTCTGCCCCTCCTGCACTCTCTCTCACTCTCTCAAAATAAATAAGTAAACATTTAAAATAAATAAATAAATAAATGTTTTTTCTTAATAAGAAAAGGAGAAAAAATATGTTTTTCTTATTATCTGAGCTAGATCTATATGCCTGATTTAGAACCTAAACAAAAGAAATTATGACAAGAATAATATAGAATGAACTGGACTATTACTGTGTTTTAATATTATAATGTTAGCCTATTTTGTTTCTTTGTCTTTGAAATTTTGATTGATTATCATCATTGATAATATTTATTCATTATATTTTAGTTCTGAAAGTTGTGGCTTTTGTACTACAATTGACTGACAAATTTGATGCTGAACATCATACCTAATTCTCATTTTTCTTTATGATAGATGGCTGATACAACCGTTACAGGCTTTTAGAAAATATTTTCTTGATGATTATTCTCTCTCAAACTCTAAGTTGTCTCTATATCAGATATGCTCAGACTTCCATAGAATTAGATTTTTCTAAATCCAGCAATTTCATTCAACCAGCAGCAAGAATAACTTGGTTATACTTTGATTTTTCTGCCTGAAAGTAATACACATTGCTATATTCCTGTTCATTTTCTATTCCAACCACTTTAGATAATGGATTTTTATTTCTTGTGGTACTGCTGGGTCCTTTATAATTTGATCAAGTGGTCACATTCATTTTAACTACTGATTTTTTTCTCTAGAAGTGAAGTGTCAGCTTAAAATAGGTATAGCATATTATCATGTATCTTATATCTTTTTAGAAGAAACTTTTTGAAATCTTTTAGTTACAAAGCAGAAAAAGTGTATGCCCCTTCAACTTTTGCATAAAAAAGAATATAGCGCACAGATAGATCCTAACATGTATTATAGATTAGTTTTGTCTACCGGCAATGAAAAAATTGAATGTGGTTTATTTGTGTTCTAATCAAGACTTTAGTTGCAAGTAAAAAAATAGGATTCAAATTGGCTTGAGGTAAAGAAGAATTTATTGTTTTTCCTAACTGACAAATCCAGGGGTAGAGCAAGCTCATGTATTGCTCTATTCAGTGCCAAAATGATCTGTCTTTCCACCTCTTGGCTCCATGTAACTCTGCTGTAGCTTTCTTTTCCTGAAGGTTCTGTTACAGTGATGATCACAATGACCACCAATAGTAACATGTTTACAGTGTACCAGTTCATGTGTCAATACAAAAATCAACATTGCTTTCTCAAGAATTAAAAGATCCAGGTCTGACTTTCCTAACTTTAGTTGACCAGCTTGGATCCTGTAATATTTCTTAATTATCTCCCAAGATTTTACTTGGCCAGGCTCAAATCTTCTGCCTACCAGAAAAGTCTACATGTAGGTTCCACTCCACCTGAAACAGATGGCCTGAGAGTAGAAGGGAAGAGCTCTCCAAGGAAGTTCAAGGTGCCGTTACCATTTGCTCCATATCTTTACCAATCGGCAGTGGGATTAGTCCTCTTCATGTTAGACATCCTACTGGGTGTGAAATGGTATCTCACTTAGGGCTTTAATTTATGTCCTTTTGTGTGTTTGCTGAGCATTAGTATATCTCTTGTGTTGAAGTGTCCAAATCTTGGGCTCACTTAAAAAATTGCAATGTTTGTCATTTTACTACTGGTTTGTAGGCTTTTTTTATGTATTATGGTGCAAATCCTTTGTCACATGTGTTATAAATATTTTTCCCCAGTCTGTGGCTTTTTATCAATTTTATTAGTGGTGTCTTTTGAGAAGCATAAAGTTTATATTTTTAGGAAAATTCACTTAATTAATTATCAAGATTTTGGTTAGTGCTTAGGTACATGATCCATCAAAATTATTTTTGTGTTTGGTGTGAGATAGGGACAACTCTTTTCTGCTTTGTTTTGTTTTCCCCATGCAGATATTTAGCTATAGTATAGAAACATTTGTTTTAAAGGCTTTCCTTGGGGAAGCCTGGGTGGTTCAGTCAGTTGAGTGTCTGACTTTTAATTTTGGCTCTGGTCATGATCTTGGGGTAGTGGGAGGGAGCCCCTCATTGGGCTCTTCACTGAGTGTGGAGCCTGTCTGGGATTCTCTATCTATCTCCCTCTCTCTCTCTGACCCTCCCTGGCTTGTGCTCTCTTGCTCTCTCTCGAAATAAGTAAATAAGCATTAAAAAAATAAAAATAAAAAGGCTTGCCTTGGTTCACTGAGTGAACTTGGCACCTTAGCTGCAAATCAATTGATGGTATATGAGTGGGTCTATTTCTAGAGTCCATTCTGTCCAAGTATCTGTTTGTATGGCAGTGCTGCGCTATAGTCTTGAAATCAGGTGGAATAATGACTCTAGTTTTTTCTCTTTCTTTCAAGATTCCTTTAGCTATTTTAGATCCTGTAGGATTCTATAACATTTTAAAAATAAATTTGTCTCTTTCTTTAAAAAAATACTTGATAGGGGCGCCTGGGTGGCTCAGTCGGTTAAGCCTCCGACTTCATCTCAGGTCAGATCTCACATTCGTGGGTTCGAGCCCTGCATCAGGCTCTGTGCTGACAGCTCAGAGCCTGGAGCCTGCTTCCAGTTCTGTGTCTTCTCTCTCTGCCCCTCCCCCTCTCATGCTCTGTCTCTCTCTGTATCAAAAATAAATAAAACATTAAAAAAATAAAAAATAAAAAAATACTTGATGAAGCTTTAATTTAATTTATTTATTTAATTTTATTTATTTATCTATTTATATTTATTAGTTATTTATTTTAATTTTAGTTTTATTTATTATTATTTATATATTTTTATTTATTTATTTAATTCCTATTGGAATTATATTGAATCTACAAACTAACAAAGAGAATACTCATCATAATAATCCATGAGCTATTATAACTTTCAACTGATTTAAATCCTTTTAAGTTTCTCTCAGTTGGGTCTCATAGCATTTGGGTGTAGAGATCTTTTATGCCAGATCAGGTTTCTCAACCTTGGCATTACTGACTTTTTAGACCAGATAAATCTTTGTTGTGGGATGCCATCTGTGCATTGTAGAATATTTAACAGCTTCCTGGCATCTGTCTGTTGGATGCTAGAAATACCCTCAGTTGTGAAAATCAAAAATGTTTCCAAACATTTGCCAAGTGTCCCTGTAGGGAAAAAACCACCTCCATTTGAGATCTATATGCTAGATTGAGTCTTAGCCATTTAATATTTTTAAAGGTAATTTATTTATTTTGTGCATGCGAAAGAGAGGGTTGAGGTGGGGCTTGAACTCACAAACCGGGAGATCATGACCTGAGCTGAAATTAAGAGTAGGCTGCCCAACCGACTAAGTACCCAGGCACCCCTATTGAGATATTTTTAAGAACCTATTAAGTGATCTAACCAGATGAATGTTGCATGTGCACTTGAGAAGAATATATTTTCTATCATTGTTGGGTATATTATTCTATAAATGTCAGTTCAAATCTGTTGATAGTATTTTTCATATCTTCTATATCTCCACTGCTACAGAAGTCCACTTCCAGTTAATGTCAGCATGTCATGCAAAATTATTTGTAAATCATACTCTTAAGTTTTTCCTCCCAAATAAAAATTGATCATAGAAACTTTTCATGAAAGCTTAGATGTAGGTTGAGGGGAGAACAGGACCAGAAGAAGTGTGAACATCTTGTTTATATAACTTCCTTTGGCTTTTAGGAGATACTCCAAAAATAAGTATATTCAAGTTGAATGTGTAATGCCACAATGTATAATCTACATTTTGAATTGATCTCATAAGTCTCAGCTTATAATGAGTTTCTCAATTCCTAATTTCTCCCAGTGTCCGGTAATCAGATGTTCAAACCAGGAACTGTGTCTCAAAGGAGAATGACTTTCCAAACACTGGGTTGCATTTGTTCTAGAATTCTGAGGCTTTGTTGTAAATTTCCTATCAAAGCAGCTACAGTCTCCATAGATCATATGTATAGAGGATTTAAATATCACTGGGGCTGCTGGATCATAGAGGCAAAAATGGAAATGCTACTTAAACTTCAGTCTCTGTTTCCTGTAGAATCTCTTCTCTTCTTTCTAGGCTCCACCACAAGTGGACAGACAAGTCTAGATCATTCAGAAATGTGATAACATGTTTTCCAAATACTAAGCATTGTGGTCTTTCAGGAAAGATTACAAGATGCAGAAACATGTACTTCATTAAGAAGCGAAATCATGATATGTTGAAGACCATTTTACCACCCTCCGCCCCCAGACACTTGAATGAACTGACAGACCCCTGTATTTTCCATGGATTTATGATTAATCTTCTGGTATCTCACCAAAGCATCTGGAATATTGACATTTCCCCCTTTTCCAGTTCAAATAGCATGATGTCAACATATAGTAAGATGTCCTGTAGATTGATGAGATGATCCAAGTTCCTGTTTATTAAATGACGCAATGAGTCAGAGTTGGCATAGTTCTGGTGTAAAATGCTATCAGGTACTGTTGTTCCTTCCGAAAGAACAAATTGCTTCTAAAGTTCTCTCTTTCTTAGTTGAGGGAAAAACTCATCTGTAAAGGTATGATGGGCTCTGATCATATGCCCCAGTCAAGAGAGCAGCAATTCGAGTGTGGCTTTCTGATTGAATTTATTATAATCCATTGTTACTCTTCAATACTCATCAGTTTTTCACATTGGCTTTAAAAAACATTAAAGATATGATAGGAGTTGTTTTTCTGTCTCTCCCTCTATGGTATTCTATGAGGGTTATAATTTTATTTTGTTATTTACCACTGTATTCATAATATTTAGAACCCCATTTGGCAGTGATCAGTGACCATCAAATATTTGTTTAATTAATGAATATTTTGATATAAACAAATTGAAAGATGTTTGAAAGAATTACAAGAAGTACAGTTAGAGATATAAATAGGGGATTATACCTTGGAGGCACTTTTACACAGAGGATTTTAGAATTTCTTATGTAAGTCCTGGGGAGTGACTCAATAAGCTTTAAGGTAATGTGATGATTTATGTTTTAGAAATATGATTAAGATGTCAAAAAAGGAGATACTTTGGAAGGCAAAAAGCCCGAAGATAGGGAGACCTAGGAAACAGGACACATTGGAAATAATCCTCTAGGCCTTCCCGGTAGTCTTGAGTCTCTATTCATCATTCAGTCATTGTTCCGTAACAGGTTAGCCTAACATCCTTCTGTGATCAAAATTCTTAGTAAGAATAGAAATCAATTTTCTTAACTTTGTTAAAAGCATTTATGAAAAATTACAGCAAGCACCATACTTAGTGATAAAGCATTCAAGTATTCCAATTAAGGAAGGAAGAAAAACTGATGAAGATGCCTACCAAGAAAGCAAAGCAGTAGTCCCGAGCGCTCAGCTGGCTGCTGACCTGGCATTCGTGGCAAGGCTGCTTCTTCCTCGCTGTAAACCTCAGAGCACATCCACACCAGCCAAAGTCCCTGTGAATGACTCTGATGGAGTGAGCAAGACCAAGGCTATCCCTTAATCGTTTCTGAGCACAGAAAAATAGAAGGACACTCACTGCGCAAATCACAAAACATGCAAGCCTCCATCTCTGCTACATGAGCCACTACTATTTTTTTTTTTTTAATTACAGTGTTAGTCCCACTTCATTCCACCTGTCTCCTAGCCAGGGAAGTTCACAGAAAACGATATGCTCTTTCTTGCTTTTACTTATTTTCTTTCTCTTTCTTTCTGATAGGAATAATATTCTCCCACTTAGTCTGACAAACAACTGACCTTCTTTTTAACTCAGTTCAGGAATTAACTCTTCCTGAAACCTTCACTGAAGTCACTGATTGACTCCTAAATTGAACTTACTTCTTCCCTCTTTGGAACCCCACTGTTTTTATTAAGGCACCGATCAATCTCAAATGAATACATTTATTTATTTACATATTTCTTTCTCCATAAAAGTACATAATATTTCTTATTCTTCTGTCTTCATCACTCAACAAAATACCTAACTTATAACAGTGTTTGATTATACTGAGTCAAATACTTCGGACTGAATTGATTTGAAGATAAACTGAGTAATCTAATGGAATGAACATAGGATCAGAAAGCAAAAAAACCAAAAACACAGCTTTTTAGTTTCACCTATGCTAACTACAGTCATTTGTAGAGTTTGGTACATGTTTTGTAATGTGTAAAAGTGAAAGTGTGTGTTCATATTGGCTCACTTCTAACATCACTTCCAGTGTCAATTCTCAATGACTCAGACTGATGCGCTTCATGCTTGCCCTTTTTAGGAGAGTTCTGTACTTTGTATATGGGCACTAATGCATTCCTAGACACAGAAGATCAAAGTGATAATTGATAATAAGGCTTTTATTCAATCACTAAGGGCTAACTAAGAAACCTGACGATGAGCACTCAAACATTTCTCAAGGCCATCAGATCTTTCACCCTGACTTAAAAACAAACAGAAGTATAATTTAACAAGCTTTTATGCAAGTGGAATTCATACAATGAACTTGGGGGTCTATGACATTACCTCGATTACAAAAAGGTCTACAATACTAGGCCAGCTTGAAATCTATGATTTATTGAAATGATTTCAAAGCTTACATAACATACAATTAACCTGTGTCATTAAAGGATAATTCTCTTTCCATATTCCATATTTTGTATTAAAAAATCTTTAGTTTCCAGGAACCAGTTACCATCACAATGTGATTTCAAATGACTTAAATTGTGACAATAGCTTTAGCCTTATGAAGATGTTGTTTATAAATGATTGAACTGCTTTTGAATGGCTTCTGCAAAGAGCTATACTAACTCGTAAAACAAGGAACTTCTCGTTGTCAAAATTATGCTGTTTTCTGAAGCTACTTTTACGAGACAAGTGATGTTTTTAATACCAGAAGGTGGAAAGAACAGTATTTTTATTCAAAGTAATCTAAAAATACAAACAATATTCAATTTTATCAACGAATGTGGATGTATTTATAAAGTGTACATCAAGATGGTGAGGGCAAGGAATATGTCTTTCCATGGTGGTTTCTACAGGCTTACATTAATTAGGGCCTTATATGTATTGGCCAATGTATTCTAAAGAGTGACCAGGGCTTCAGGTCATAGACATTGCCTTTGATAAGTTATTATTGCGATTCTGTGTGCATACAAATAAGGCATCTATAAACACTATGGAATTTTCCCAGCTGAAAAAATTGCTATAATTATATTCAAATGACTATCAAGGCCTTTAAAATTACCTTCTGTAAAAAAATACATTGACTTTGAGTAAAGAATGTCATTTATGTAAATATAAAGTCTTAGATGTATTCAGATTGAGATTTGAAGAGTGATTATTATTCCCCAAAGCACAGAAGATATTTCTACTCTTTTGTTTTTGGTGTGAGGCCATGATAAACGTGCTAAACCCTTAAAAGTGCAGTACTGAAATATTTCCAGGAAACAAAGCACTTACTTTCTCTAACCAAGGACATATTCCTATATGAAAACATTGGAATCACCTCTAGGTCATAGGAAAATTGGTATTTGTAGTGGAACAAGTGATCAACACCGCCCTCAGGTGTTCTGGATTTCTTGATGTCATGGTGGGTTAGTTTCCTACCGCTACTGTAACAAATTCCCACAAACATAGCTACTTAAAACAGCACAGTTATTATATTACAGCTGTGGTCAGAAACCCAAATCAAGTCTCACTGAGCCAAAATCAAGGTGTCATAAGGCTGCATTCTTTCTGAAGCTCCAGAGGAGAATTGGCTTCCTTTGCCTGAAAAGCCTCCCAGCAGCTGAGACTAGAGGCTGCCTGAATTCCATGGTTCGTGATCCCTAGTCCCATCTTCCAAGTTCATTACTCCAACCTCCCTCTGCTGCCATCATCATTCTTTTCCTGACTTCCCTACTTGTGCCTTATAAGGACCCTGTGATTACATTGGGCTCATTTAGATAATTAATCCAGAAAAATCTCCCCATCTCAATGCTCTTAATTTAATCATATCTGCAAAGTCCCTTTTACCATGTGAGGTAACATATTCACAGTTCTGGGGTTTAGGGCATGGACACCTTTGAGGGGCTACATTTTCTATCTTCTATGCATACACTCCTTTGCAGTCTGGTGAGGCCCTTGGTTTCCTTCTAAAATTAAGATTTTAAAATGTATAAGATAAAGAACATAAGATTACAGTGGGGATTTTATATTAAAATACAATAATACAGTGTGCACTTTTAAAACTATTGCATTAAATAATAATTGCAATGGTTAATAATAATTTCAAAGTAATATAAAACTGTTCAGTGCAACAACTGTTATTATGTAATATAAAAATATTTATCATTTCTGCTGTACTGCTAATAGTGTGCTGGGTTTTTTGTTTGTTTTGGTTTGCCTTCCTCCAATTAACAATTCAAGGAAATGCTAAACTTCAATATTAGGCAAAAAATATAATTTGTATTTCTGCCCACAATCTTATACTATAGACTAAGAAACTCTGGTGTACACACACAGGAAAAGAGATTTATGACTTGTCAGTGTATATCAATGTGTGTGTGTGTGTCTGTGTCTGTGTATGTGAGAGAGACAGAGATTTCCACTGACCAGTGTGAGCTGAAAAACTTCCTATTATTTTTTTTACATATTTACAATTTTTCAACTGTATTTTACTTTTTCTATCATTTGACTACTAACTGAAAAGTAAAATAAACTAGATTATAGACAGTCTTTATCAGAAATCTACATTATGAGATTCTCATTCTGTTCAACATTAGACACTAAGATATTTATAGACACATGACGAATTCTTCTGTGTATTCACAGTTCATCCCAATTCATTTTATTAAGCTCACTTATTAAGCAATGGGCTTTCTTTTTTTTAATAATAGTTTATTGTCAAATTGGTTTCCATATAACACCCAGTGCTTCTCCCCACAAGTGTCCCCCACCATGACCATCACCCCCTTGCTCCCTCCCCCTCCCCTTTCAGTCCATGGTTCTTCTTCAGTATTCAGTAGTCTCCCTTGATCTGTGTCCCTTACTCTTCTCCGCTCTCTTTCCCCCTTCCTCTTCCCATGGTCCCCTGCCAGGTCTCTCCTGTTAGACCTATGAATGCAAACATATGGTATCTATCCTTCTCTGCCTGACTTGTTTCGCTTAGCATGACACCCTCAAGGTCCATCCACTTTCCTACAAATGGCCATATGTCATTCTTTCTCATTGCCATATAGTACTCCATTGTGTAT
>NC_043700.1:61055837-61062966 GCF_006229205.1 Suricata suricatta
ATTTAGGCTCTTTCCATGATTTGGCTATTGTAGAAAGTGCCGCTATTAACATTGGGGTATATGTGCTCCTATGCATCAGCACTTCTTTATCCCTTGGGTAAATCCCTAGCAGTCTGGAAAACAGTGTGGAGACTCCTCAAAAAACTATCAATAGAACTCCCCTATGACTCAGCAATGGGCCTTCTTATACCCCATTAATGTGTATAGGAGCTGACATTTGCACAGGAGCTTATGCTCAATTTAGCATAATAACATGTACATATCCTAGAACGTGAAAGCAGAATCCATTCTAAATATGTTGTGGTTCAATCATTTCTGGGTTTTGTTAGTTAATTGTTCGTTACATGTTCACATAATAAGTAAGCTTATGTTTTCTGCAATCCAAAACAAAATAAAGACTTAGGAGAGGTTGAAAGTTTACCTTCTAAATCATATTTTTTATCTCAAAGGATTGGACCAATAACATAGAAGTCTTTTATTTTTTACTTGACTTTATTCCTTGATAGTCCATAGCCCTAACAAGTAGGTATAACGTAATTAATTATAGTTACTTACATACATACACTAAATACACACATCTAACAAATGAAACGGTGAAAAAAGCATTAATGCTTCCAGTACCTGGACACTCAGTTATTTAGGCCAAAATATTCTACTTTGATGCTGAAGTTAGAGCTTAACATAGGGACACTTGAGAATTGGATTTACTGAGTTTTTGTAAAGTTTTTTATAGCCATACTATAAAAATAATCTGTGTCAATCTGTGTTCCACTTAGTCATTGGGGCCTGCTTATAACTGCTTATATTTATACTTTCTAATCACTGATTCTGCTTCCATTTTGATTATCTTTATGGTTAATGGGATATTGTATGCTAAGTGCAACTGTTCAACCAAGAAAGTAGATTCACAGACATAAGGGTCACCTGGGAATGTATTTTGCATGGCAGAGCCCTTAAGCACTATTTTAGCTTTATGTATTTGTGGACATGGTGAATACTTGCAAAAAAGAAATGTTTTACAATAACGATAGAAATACTGAGATGCAGCCCTGAAACATTTCATATTAACTTGTTTTTACTGACATTGTCATGACCTTACTCCTCCAAGTTTTCCTGTATTAATCCAGGAGTTAGCACTCTTCCGTTTTAGTAGTTTCAAATTTCGTAATTTGTGGTGGAGAGGGGGAGAATCTGTGTGTGCGCGCATGTGTGTGTGAATTGCAATTTACATAAAATAGAAGGCTTCCATGAGGAACAAGTTTGAGAATATTTGAAAAATGCTAATAAGACCTGCCATATGACTGTCCTATTTTTACTTAACTGTAGACATTTCCTATAAAGAAAGGAATCTCCATGTTTATTTTTATTGCTTTATTTTTTGAGGAGACTCACAGACTTAAATTATTTTCACATCACTGAGGAATTCAAGATCTCAACTATTGGGAAGATATGCTAATTGGACACTAGATAATAACATTTCTTTGATCAAGTAACAAGATAAAACTGAGTTACTCTGGGAGTTAGGTGACACTTGCTAAGTGGAATGTTATGGTTAGATTAGAGAAAGTAAGTACAACTTGAGAAATGTCTCTTCTAATTTACCACTAAATATCATTAAAATTTTTGGCATGATTTGCCAGCGATACGTTCAAGTGTAACTGCATATGATAAAAACAAAAAGATTGAGTACTACGACTTAAAAAGTTTGAAAATTACAAACCTGATAGTATATTTATCACTATTTGCCACACTTAGTGTTCATTTATCAAATATCTATTAAAAACCACTGCTTAAGGTCCACTGATCCGGGCACTGGCAAGACAAAGATGAATGAATGCTCCAGGCTTCAGCTCTGAATTCATAGATTGCTCAGAAGTCTGCAAAAGAACCAAGCAAAACCACAATACCTTCCATAAAGTGACATAATAGATACGTGTATGAAGTGCTCTGGGGTGAAAGAGCAAGGTATGGTTTTCTTTTCTTTTCTTTTTTTTTTTAATGTTTATTCATTTTTGAGAGACAGAGACAGAGCACAAGTCGGGGAGGGGCAGAGAGATGGAGACACAGAAGCAGGCTCCAGGCTCTGAGCTGTCAGCACAGAGTCCCACGCAGGGCTCAGGCTTACGAGCTGTGAGATCATGACCTGAGCCAATGTCAGATACCTGACCGACTGAGCCACCCAGGCACCATGAGGCATAGTTTTATGTTAAAATATTTACAAAACTTTTTGAGAAAGAATTGTATTTTACTTAAGCATAACATTTAGGAAAAACTAATCTGTCATGGACTGAGTTTGTGCAAGATGTTTGTCTTTTTGAACCTCAGTTGTAACAGTGATAATAGGGATAGCTAATATCTATGATGCACTAACGTCATATTACTTATTACTTATATATTAATGTTGTAATAATCATATAATATACATTATGATGCTTATTATAATTACTTACATGTAATCCAGCAATGCTATGAACTAAGTACCATTAATATTGTTCCCATTTTACACATGAGAAAAAGTGAGAGAGAAGTTAAGTAGCCTGGCCAAGTTCATAGCTAATACAGAGCAGAGCAGGGATCCAGACCTAGGGAGTCCAATGCAAGAGGCTAAACTCATAGCTGTTACACTTTATAGTCTCTAGTGATTACGATAATAATATATCTATCTTAATTTGATGTTTGGACTTAACAAGCCATGCACAAATAAATATTATTCCAGGTGCCTATATAGTTCTTTTCAATCTTTTCTCATTTCTTTCTACCTCCTTTTTCTCTCTCCAAAACAACTAGAGGAATGTCCATTTGCAGATTGTCTATCTTACAAAATTTTTATGTGCAAATCATCATAAAAGAGCTGTATAGGAATCAGTAAGTTTCTCCTGAGAGGCTCTGAAATGAGAAAGGGCTTAGGTGAAGACAGGCTTAAGTCAAGAAAGAGTGAGCTCTGGAGCACTGAGTTGGCTTCCCACATGCTTGCTTTCTGCATCAGACACATACTATCTGACTCCTAAAATATGAGTTTTCAAAATGAGTTACAACACACTGTGCATTTCTATATTCTAGTTTATGTGACATTTTCCACAGAGACATGATTATTGTGCCATAGATTTGGGGTTTATTTACTACACATTATACTTAACCATGCACATCTTGTTAAAAACATTCTATAGATATATATCTATTAGTCTATTTACTCAGAGGTTCGGTTAACACATTGACAAGGAGATTACATGGAGTCATTCACCTTTTTTACATTTCCCCAGATGTGCTCTCAGTTATGGGAGAAAAGGAAAGGATCACACACTGAAGCTCTAACTTCTTCCACCTCATAACATAGAAATTTTTCAGTGTTACTGTGAGCACTGAATGTGAAAATGCATATGATGTATTGACACATAAGTATGCACTATATTAGTCAGGGTTTTACAGAAGAGAGAGAGGCAGAGACAGAGAGGGGTGATGAGGAATTCATCACACAATTATGAAGATGAGAAGTCCCACAATAAGCTGTCTGTGGGCTGGAGATCCGGGGAAGATGGCGGCATCGTTCAGTCCAAGGCTGAAGGCCTGACGACCAGGGGAGCCAGTGGTGAATGTCTCAGCCTGAAAGCAGGAGAACAGCCATGTTCCAGCTCAGAAGCCAGACAGAAGAGGTGAGTTCTCCTTTCCTCCACCTTTTGTTCTGTTCAGTTTTCCAATTGGTTGGCTGATGCCTACATGATTTAGAGAGCACAGTCTGCTTTCCTGGATCCACTAATTCAAATACTAATGTCGTCAGGAAACACCCTCATAGGCACACTCATTAAATAATGCTTAATCAAATATTTGGGCACTCTGGGCACTCTGTGGTTCAACGATGTTGACACATAACATTAACCATTACAACTCCACCCCTTGTCAGCTTGGCATCTGTATGGATATTTTTGGTCCATGCAAATATATTTTCTTTCTCTATCAGTTTTAATGTGTCTATCTTAGTGTAGAACTACTTAAAAATTTTGCTAATATACTATAAAATTTAAAGACAGAAAATGAACATATAGGAACTATAAATTTCTCTCTTACCCTTTAATACTCCGGCCAATTCCCTTCTCTAGAGGCAAGCGCTATAACCAGTTTCATATTGTTTACACAGTTTTGAGGGGTGACTTCAAACATTTAAGAATACTTGGCTT
This sequence comes from Suricata suricatta, assembly GCF_006229205.1. NCBI lineage: Eukaryota > Metazoa > Chordata > Mammalia > Carnivora > Herpestidae > Suricata > Suricata suricatta. The sequence continues at coordinate 61,060,010 of NC_043700.1, forward strand.
TATAAAGATTGGCATTTAGTCGTTTGGAGGGGATTTACCAGAGAAGAGGAAGTTCATATACTGGCTGTATTCCTTCACTATCAGGAGTTGTGAATGGTGAAGCAAAAAGGTGCACAGTCAGGAAGGCTGAGTTCTAGTCCTGTTTCTTTAATTTGGCTCTGGTCAACTTTGGTCAGGCTATTTAAGTCTTCTGATTTAAGGTATACAATAAAACGTTTAAATGATTATCTGTATAGTGCTTCTTAACTGTTCCATTTTATGATTCCTCATGTAACTCGGCACATTTTAGTAACAGTGCCTAAGGTCTGCTCCAACAAGAAATTTACTTTAAGCAATTCAGATTAGTCATCACATTTTCTCTTTATACAGTTGCTGAGATTGTGACCAGGAGGTTTTCACACTGGGGAAATAATGAAAACCCTGGAAAATGTGACCAGGTCTAATGAAAGAGCACATCTTTTTCTTTAGAGGAAAGCATTACTCTAAAGTGAGATATTCTGCAAAGATCAACACTTTTGATGGAAATTAGGGGTATTCTAAATTGTGGTATGTGTAACAACTGGATGACTTAAGGCTATTGGACTGATCTTTGTAACTGTTAGAATAATTAATTCCTGGGCTAGTTAGGACATCTATTAAAACCCTAACCTTATGCAAAAGGAGAAAGGAAAGTTAGATTTAGTTTAATTTAGAAACGTTGAGAATGCTTCATTTCATATCCACTAGTGCGATGAGAAGGAAATTCTCCTTTATGCTCTGGAGCTGATAAAATTAAATTTTAGACACAGGCTTAGCAAGAATGTTTCTCAACTCCCCACGGAGTTTAATCAAAGAAGATATGTAACTTCCAGGTAAGATAGCAAAATACTATATGCTTGTTTAGCTCCCCTACCTGAACTTTAAGTAGAGAGAAAAAATGAACAAAACAAAACAACTGGAGAAGAAAATTTTCCAATACTGAAATTAGGGAACAACCACAGTTTCATACAAATGCCTTAAATAATGTCTACCTTACACAAAACAATGAGGAACCAAATTGAAAAACAACTTTGCGATATACAAATCTGTAATTCTGAGTCCAGAGCAAAGTGCCAGGAGAGGGGAAATTCAGAAAGTCTCTACTGCCAAGCCAGCTCTGAAGGTATTAGGATTGTGGGTGCGACTTGGCCATGAGCAAGATGGAGGCCCTCTACTGGAAATCTGTTTCTTCACTGAAGAGCAGGTGCCATTCAGGACGGACAGGAGGGCACTTACCACACCACTGAGGTGTTTGCCTGTGCCGCTGGAGGATGTGCCCACCATGTTTGGGAAATGCCCCTCTCTCAGCCCACTCGCCACACTTGGCACAATCCACTCTAAGTCCCCTTTCTATAACTCTGTGATGCCTGTGGCCCTTCTAAATCTCCAGTGAGCCTGGACAAGTCATCATCAGTGTGAACAATGCACGGTCTGTGTAACTTCATCTCTCTATGCTGCCCCTGCAGTAACATGTACCTGTTGCAATCCTACCCAAACTTCACAGTCTACCCATAAGCAACTTCGTTTGTAATTCTTTCTCAACCCACTGACAGTTTTTAGGCCTCCCAAACACTTTATCCTCCTAAGTGCTTCGTGCTTTATTCTTTTATGACATTTTATGTGCTCCCTCCTAACACAGTTATTTCTGCTTATGATATAATTCCTGAAGGTGCAAATCATGCTGTTTTTGTATTGATTTATTTCTAATATCTCCAGGTACAGTTATTTGCATAAAATAATCACTCTGTAATTACTGATGAATCTGTATTTTCATTTTTAAATTTGAGAATCATATGAACAATAAAAGTCTTTAACTTCTGAAAGGTTTGTTTTTCTGGGCAGTGCAAGTCCCAACATAGCAAATCACATCTTTCAAGGTCCTAGAATTCATCACTGTGAAGCAAATGGGTCCTCCGTTCCCTTAGACTTTGCCTGACCTCCAACATGATAAATACAACCCTTATCCTTGAAGGTCTTATTACAGCTCAGATGGCTGAAAATTCTCTCTCAAATATTCAATTTATCTTACATAACTTGCATCATCTTTTCTAAGTAAATTGCTTACATATTATTGTATCATTTGGACAAAATTGCAAGCACAATTATTTTGTAAATTTCCTTGCTCACATTCATTTTTACAGTGTTATTTTTTCTTTATTATCTTCTCTGACATGCAATTTCACACACACAAGAGTATCTACATATATAGTTTAAAATCATGGTAATTAGAGGAACAGCCATGAGTCTGTCACCGAGAACATTAAATATCTCACATCCATCTCCATATTCTTCCTCTGATTCCTCTGCCTTTGTCGCATTAGCTGGATTTTGTATTTATCATTTCCATGCTTTTTTCTCTTAAACATTTTATTTGGAAATAATTTCAAATTACACAAAAGTTGCAAGGATAGCACAGAGAATGCCACATACTTATATATATTTACACTTAGGTATGTACTTACACACACAACATACATGGACAGCAGCCCCCTTCCCCACCACATTGCATTCTGTTGCCTGTGATCCGTAGTGGCCCAGAGGCAGCAGAGCCTCCCATGAGTGTATAGTCAGAAGGGCACAGTCATCACTGGCTATGTCACGGTGCCTACGCCATTCACCTCACTGCATCTCATCACATAGGCATTTTGTCATCTTACATCATCACAAGAAGACGGAGGAGTACAGTCCAATAAGATATTTTGAGTGAGAGAGAAACCCTATTCACAGAACTTTTATTATAGGATATTGCTATAATTGCTCTATTTTATTATTAGTTATTGTTGTTAATCTTTACTGTGCCTAATTTGTAAATTAAACTTTATCATAAGTATGTATTACAGGAAAAAGCATAGTATATATGGGCTTTGGTACTATCCATGGTTTCAGACATCTACTGGAGGTCTTGGAATGTATCCCCCATGGATAAAAGAACACTACAT
>NC_043700.1:61063066-61181438 GCF_006229205.1 Suricata suricatta
ATGGAGAGAGAGAGAGAGAGAGAGAAAGAGAGAGAGAAAGAGAGAGAGAAAGAGAGAGAGAGAATTAATATATATTTTTTCTCAGAATCTTTTGAGAGCTATTTGCACATATCATTGCCTTCCTTTGCCTTTAAATATTTCAATATGGTTTCTTAGGAATAAAGATTTTTTTTTACATAACCATGGGACAATTTCCAACTTTAGTATATTTAATGCTGATATACTACTATTATCTAACTTACTACTCATATGCTCAAATCTTTATTTTAGTTTGTGATTATATATATAGGTAATAGTATATAAAATAATAACTAATGCAAACTTTTAAATATTTTTTATTTTTTAAATTTTATTTATTTTTCAGAGAGAGAGAGAGAGAGAGAGAGAGAGAAAGGGCATGTGAGCAGGGAAGGGGCAAAGAGAGAGGCAGAGGATCTGGAGTGAGCTCTGAGCTGACAGCAAACAATCCTATGTGGAGCTCTAAGCCATGAACTGTGAGGTCATGACCTGAACTGAAGTTGGATGCTTCATGGACTGAGCCCCCAGGTACCCAAACCTTTTACTATTTTTATATAATGTATATAAGCCTCCTAGTCCAGTGGTTCCCATGTGTCTTTGCAATTTTATATAATTAGCAAAATATGTGATTGAATGGAGAAACACAAGGCTGAGAGTAAAGAGAGCTACTGACAATCACTCAACTTTAAGAATTTCATCAAAGTCATTTGCTCTCTTGATTTTTCAAGTCTGCTTTGTGACGTGAGGCATACCGTGTAAACTTTTTGGGCCTTAAGAACTTTTTTTGTGAACATAATCATCTGGGGACTATAGTGGCACTGTATGTATAACAATGATCTGACTCAAGAATTCTCTTCCACTTATATCAGATGAAGAAACAGAATGTCAGAGAGGTCTGTCTGCATTCCAAAAGTCCCAATCTAAGAGAAGTCAGAGTAAGCATCTGAACTTAGATCTGACTGCAAGGACAAGTTGCTTTTAACTGCTTACTAGATCCAAATCAGACATGTTATTTGAGCACTGAAATGCTCCACCGTCTTGTCCCACCATGAGTGTGACTCCTGGCCCCGACTGTCTCCACTCTCCCTCTCCCTTCTATCTTTAGTCTTCTTACCTCCCCTGCACCTCCAACAGTGCTCTTTCCTGTCACAGCGTTTCCCCCAGGACTTTCCTGTCTTCACCCTCTTTATCCATATCCACATCACCACGTCTCACTTCATGGCCCATCTCTTTGCGCCTCTTTCTCTGACTGTTTAATGGTCTTTAGTTCTCCTGAATTCTTGCACATCTACTACATTTATCACCATTTTGCTTCTTTATTATATTTTCCTCTAACAGTTTTCCATATTTTTAAAAGGTCTCCATTGTCCCTAGTCTAACTGTATCTTAATGGTATGAATTATACCATACACGTCTTTTTATCACACTTCATCATTGTTTTTAGGCTGGGCATAAAATAAAAGCCTAATTCGTACTGACTAAATTCCTTTTTCAAATTGATTTGCAAAGTATTTGTAAAGTTAAAAACATGACACAAGCATATGTTAATATTATTTCCAAATTTTTGTCTTCATTTCTACTTATCCAAAAAGATTTTATGCAATGGTTCACCAACTTTCAATTATCTTTCCAAAAGCATGGTCTTCATTGTTGACTGTAGACCAACAATAAGAGCCTATCAGAGTCAGTGTCTCAATAATAATGGCCAGTACTGCTCATTAAGTACCCACAATATGCTAAACATTATAATCTAGTCTCATAAACCCCAAAGAAATGGAAATTACTTCATCATTGTATATACATCACCTACAATCCCCGAACAATTTATCAAGAGAGCCACTACTTATAGATACAGGAGTCAAATATCAAGGATATCAAAGACTTGTCCAAATCTACTTCAATAAAGTCAGAAATTATTATTGCAAGCCATTACAATCTGATTTTAAAATCTCTGATGCCATACTTCCTTCAACTTTTTATCATGTAATTTTAAGGCCATATGCGACAAGGGGCACCTGGGTGGCCCAGTCGGTTAAGTGGCTAACTTCAGCTCAGGTCATGATCTTACAGTTCGTGGGTTCCAGCCTCGCGTCAAGCTCTGAGCTGTCAGCACAGCCTGCTTCTGATTCTGTGTTTCCTTCTCTCTCTGACCCTCCCTCTCTCATTCTCTGTGTGTGTTTCTCTCTCAAAAATAAATAATCATTAAAAAAAAACTATATAGGCAATGCAGCACAGCCAATAGGTACTTTTTTCCTTACATACTGTATGGGAAGACAGTAGCTGAGCTTAAAGAATATGTTTCTTTTGCTTACTTTTTATAATATTTCTATTAAGCTTTTTGATAATTTTTTAAATTAGGGGAAGTGACCTAGGTAGGAAAGAATTCAATACAGACATTAAAAAAAAGAGTGTTCCTTCTTCATTCAAATCATACTGGCATGCCAAAATTATTTTAGTCCAAAGTATGATTATTTAACCTAACAGAATAGAAAAATCTTGGTCTTTTCTTTATGTCATATTCTAATGTGAAATTTTTAAAACATGGATAATAGAATGGTCATTGCATACTACACATTCATATTTGTGAATCTAGCCTATTTTGTACTTTGTACGGTCCAAAGTATTGGTTAAACACACAGATGGAGGCTGAAGTAAATGGATAAAAGTCTAGCAGATATGTTTTAATCTCAGTCAAAAGAACCTGAAGCAACAAAATACAGATAGATTTAATTATTTTTAGAGAACTTCCCAGAAATAACTCATCCTGGACAATGCTTGTAAGATAGTTTGTTGATTACATTAACAAGCCAGGAAGCCACAGATCCTGGAAACTAAAGAAGATGAAGTATAATCTTGGAAACTCTAACCTGTCTGTGAGATAGTGTTATGGTGACAGATGTTGATAACTGATAAAGAAAATTCAAAAGCCAGTGTGGGAGTAGGACTGGTGTGTGACCAGGGAGAGGTGCTCTGATTCTAGACAGTTCATCCAAGTTGTTCAGATAAAACTCTCTCTAAAATTCAGAAAGTCATTTTATGGGAGTGCTGAACTTGGCAGATTTGCCTTAGGAATATCTTACCTGGCAAGTTACAATAATAAGCTCAATAAGCAACATTTTTCTATAAGATTTACTTCTCAGAATCATCAGGCAGGATTAGCCTGTTAAGATAATTGGCTCCAATTATTAGGCCAGAATAATATTAGCATCTTCTCCATTCAAAATAAACAAATTGAAATTCAGTTTAAAACTCACAGTAATGTGATTCAGAATCTTGAAGTGAGCACTTAAAATTGGGTTTTGGGAAATGGAAGCATGGGGTCCAGGGCCTGATCCATGGTGGTCTTACCTGAAGCAGTTCCTGCTGTCACCCTTACACCAGAGCTCATGCCCAAGAGAAAGAACTGAGTAATAAAGGGTGAGGTTTCATTATGCTTATCATGTCTGTGACCCGGAAAATGGTCTGACTCTAAAGGAAAAAAATCACAGATACTGTTATATTTCTTCCCTTTATGAGGAGAATGGAAAGGAAAGTCCTATAAGTGTGTAATTTTATGGCTGAAGGTAGAGAAACAATGATTCTATGTTGATTTTGATTAATGTTGTTTAAAAGCATTTGCTATAATTGGTTTAAATAGGATTACACAGGGTGAATATATATATTCATAAAATATTTGAATTTTGATTAATGGATATCAAAGCACAGATGCTTTTCTTCAGACCCTCATATGACCCACTACAGAAAATTCTAAATTAAATGTCCCCTAAAAGAATCTTCACTGACAAAGAAATATTTTAATTATACATACTCTTAATCTTTGATGGATGTACTTATTTTTTTTTAAACCTATCTCTCTCTTTTTTTTAAAGTTTAACTTATTTGGGGAAAGAGAGAGCACATGGGTGGGGCAGAGAGAGAAGGAGAAAAGAAGAGAGAATCCCAAGCAGCTTCCACACTATCAGCACAGAGTCTGATGTGGGGCTCTAACTCATGATCCATGAAATCATGATCTGAGCCGAAATCAAGTCAGATGCCACCCAGGTGCCCCTGATGGATGTATTTGTTAAGTTATTCACATATGTCATGTTTGTGTTTACAGGTTTGTGGAAACCCAGCTACATGTATCCAACAGACTTTTGAGTTTCAATTGTCTTGAAGCATATTTGTCTTATAACATTGGGAATTTCATAATGATGTTATTATATTTGGAGGTGAACTAGCATCAAAGATAATATTGATCTCAGCCAAAAAAGAAAAAGGTGTAGGACAATTTCTTGCTAGTTGTAATAGGTATGAATATAGTCAAATTGCCCTTGCCCATCAAAAACAAAGCAAAGCAAAACAAAGCAAAACAAAACAAAACAAAAAAACCCAAAACATTTGATTCTGAAGTCTCCTCTTTAAGGGACTTTTTAGGAAGTTGCAAATGCCCCGGGCTTCCATTTATTCATATTTAAACTTGCTGCCTCTTTCTGTTCCTTATTTTGCTCTGATAATTGATCTTATTGCCTAGTGAAATGAACTATTCTGGCTTGATATCTACCTCTACCAACCTTAGTTGAGAAGCAGTCTAAAGTAGGAGAAATCCATACAGTGTAATTCAGTTCCATCTGGTTCTTAAGTTGGGAATCGCCAGACATTCCGGTTTACACTAGAGCATGATAGATTCAAAACTTCTAAAATGGACTCTGGAATACAATTAACCTCAAGAAAAATACTCGAGTAGAGCTAGGTTTCACACTAAGTCAAATCCAGAACCAGCTGTCTTGACTCTATTCAAAATGAATGGAATCTTCCTGCTTTGTTTTCAAAAGTATGCGGAAAGAAAACAAGACCATAATTCTGGCAGCTGTCACAGCTCCTTAGAACTGTGCCATTTGTGTTTGAAATCAGATGAGAATTTGCTGTGTTATTAGAAGCAGCGTCAGTCTAAAAACCACAGGGCAGATTAATATTTTGAATGAAAACTTAATTTGAAGAAATACGTTCATGACTATGAGCATCAAATTAAATACATGTAAACAAGAGATAAATAGGATCAAATCTTTTAAGAACAAATTCCTCTTAGGAACTTTTTAGTTTTCTCTTGGAATGTCCTCATCACAATAAAGCTGTGGTCTCCAGAAAAGACCTTGGCTGTAGGGGTGATAGTCGCATTTGAAGACACAGTCTTCTCCAATTGCAATTTTTTTTAACCAATAAACAACATTAGTCCCATTTCTTCATTTTGTGGAGGGGAAAGAAGGAACCAGAGAGATTAAGTGACTTGCCCAAGATTACATAGTTTCTTGTGATAAAATCAGGATTTCACATAAATTCTGACTCTATGTGCTGCAATCAGCTGCCTGTTTGCTTTATAATAAATTAGTTACAATGGAAAATGATGACTATAAAGCTTCCAGTCAGCCTAATACTCAAATCCAATAGCTACAATGCCGAATTCTCAGCATAAATGTATCTGCTAAGTGAATGAAAGATATGACAAGATTGAGAAAAAGACACGAGTAATCTTGCCTAACTGGACTCCGGAGAAAGCTCTTGCTCCTCTGAAGAGAATATTTTTCTAAAAATGATTTGAATATTCATGTCTGTCACATAAGAATGTCATCTGCATACTTCTGGATAAACACTGACAAATACTTATTCAATTGTTCTCTATTCCACTATTTCTTATTAATCTCTAAAAACCCCTGTCATTACAAAGTATGTTTGTAAAATGTTCCAGTTTCTAAGAGTGCAGTTTTTTATTTTAGCGATATTTTTGTTGGATGCTTATTCATCAACTTAATATTATAAGTAAAAATTTCTCTAAATCATAATCTAAGATGGATTTCACCTACTCTCTGCCCACTGGGCATTGACTCATGGGCACTTTAGTTTCATATAATTACCCTTTCTTGTTTCAGAACTTATCTTATCAATTAGTACTGAAGTTCTTTATTAACGTACTTAAGTGTGCTTTGTTGCTCAACAGATATTTGCATGATCCAGTTAAAATCTGGTCATTTCATCAGATTGTCTTAGAATCCTAAAGATAAATATGAAGCTATGGGTCCTACCTAGTTCAGAAGACACCTTTTTTAGAGTAACTTTGTGGTTAAATCAATAAATCAGAACTTTGAGTTGTTAAAGTTAATCTTCTAAACAAAAGACACATGTATAAAACAGCATGTATTACAAGTAATTAGGAAAGGTAGATGCTGCATAAAAATAGAATTCATGAATTTGATAAGTGGTACTCATACAGTATAAACCAAGTAACAAGAAGGCACAGAGCAGTGACAAATTGATTTCTTCATCAGGGACCTAAATGGGAATGTCAGGATGGATAGCCAAGTTCTGAGGGAAACTGGGTGTTTTATTTAAAGAGTGGTTGAGTTAAAGTTTTCAATATAAAGACCAGGTGGAAATGTCTTATAAATCTTGGGAATTATGTAATGAAACCTAGGTTAGAAGTAGGTTGAAGATAAAAATTCAGGTTGTTGTACAAACAAAAATGAAAGTGGTGTTAGATGTAGCTTCTACTGTAGATACTAAAGAACCAAATGTATTATTTTGCAATTCTAACACTTTGAAAATGTAATTATTTTAGGTTTGAAGACAATTTTCCTGTCATTTAAAAATTGTTATTTTGACCTTGATTCAGAAGAGATGTTTTAGACAGCTAAAGGATTAATGGTCCGGGTTTGGCTTAGCTACACAGAGCTATTTTAGTGTCTTGGTAGTACACGTAATTGTGTGTAAAACAGTAACACCCGAGGAAAATTGGTGAACTGCTTGTGCTGAGTAGTCTTATCTCGAGATGATATCGTTAGGAACTCGAAGCACAAACATTGGAGGCAAAGCCAAGTCCAAATCCTAGTTTCAGCAACTTGTGGTTTTTAGAGACTTGGACAAATTATTTAACCTTCTCTGAGTCTCAGCTTCTCATCTGTAATATATGGATAATATCAACCTCAAATTGTGTGTGAAGATTAAATTAACTTTATACCATTACTGTGACAGTTGGTCTTAACATTATCATTATCACTATTAGAATTATTTAATGCAAATTTACTCATTTGGGATTGTTAGAATGTCAAAATAGTATTGTTCGAGCCTTGCAAGGTGATAATCAAATATTGGCCAGTAACCACATTTTGATAAGTCCACATTAATAAGAAATAGGAAACTCCAAATAATGCAAATCCCAAAAATTTCAGGAGCATATATGGATATAATGTAGAGAACTTATGGTTAAATCCCTAAAGCTCTTAATTTAGGCATTGGTTAAGTTACTTTATACTAAGTAAAAAAATACAAGTATAAGACATACTTCTTATACTCTTAATTTTTATGTAAGGCCAAGTAATTTGTGAAATGTGTCATTTCCTTGCACAATTTAAGTTCCTAATAATTAGATCTCTTCTCAATGTATGATTATGACTATATGAGTCACACATTCACATATATATCCCACACCGAGTCTGAGGTCAAAATTAGTTAAGATAGGCTAAGTTGCAATAACAGACAGACTCATTGGTTTAAAAAACAAAAAGATAATTTATTTCTTCTGTTAATAGTACAAAGCAGGTATCAAATGTCAGCATAGAATTGATCAGGCTGATAACTTCTCTACCATCGTTGATATGTTATACCCAAAGTCATGATCATTACTATCCTAATCAGTCAGAAGGGGAAAGAAACATAGAGGAACATATTTAGGAGACTTTATGAGTCATCTCTGAATGTGGCATATGTGACCTTCTATTAAATTCCCTTGGGTGGAAATCAACTCACATACCCAAATATGACTACTGTGAGACGGAGTCTTGATCTATATCAAGAAAGAGGATGATGGATTTTCATGAACCATTAGCAGCATTTGCCACATTTTTCAATGTCACGACAAATACATTTAGTTGAATGGCATTTGTATTCACCAGTTACTTTTAGGAGATTTGTCAAAGGCATAAATTTGTTCTGCTTTAGTTACCTGGACATGTCACCTCCTAGTAAAAAAAAAAGGGGGGGAGGACAGAAAGAGAGACACTATATTCATCTTAAAACTTGGTATAAGACCATTGGTAAACAAAAGTAAGGACAAAAAGGGACACACATCTATTAGTTTGAAAATTGGCCCCTAAGTGAAACCATTAATCCATGGCAATTTCATGTTCTCCTAGATCACCATGGTAATGGAAATGAATCAGCTTTTCATGGGACAAAATATGTACTTCAAAAATGTGATTCATATTGAAAATAATTTTCTTTAGTTTTCATATTCATTTTTATAAAATGAATGCTCTCCTGATTTTAACCTCCTTTCTGCGGTATTGGTACTGTGTCTTTAGTAAATGGTGTTGCCATTATATACAATAGACAGTGGGTCAGGTCATTCCACTGTTTATACTTGTGTTTGCTGAAAATCCATACTAAAGATTCCCCTCCTTTTTAACCTGGATAAATTCAGATGCAAGAGAAAAATAAATTGGTACATAAAAGAAAAATCTGAATTAATTTAGACCAAAATTTTCTAGCTAATTCAGTGACCATGGGGTTTGGACTTTGAATGTCACAGAAAATAGCCTGACTTCTCTATTTTTAGGTGAAGTTTGAGATAAAAGCTCTGTTAGTTTGTCAATTTGCTTTCTTACTACTCTCTAAACTTTGAGACTATACTTTGTTGTAAATCAGTTTTCATGGTCAGTATGCTTTCACCTGGTATTTATTGAGAAGCTACAATGTATGGTATTCATTAAAAGTAGGTATCCTATGGATACAAACAAATGCCAAACAGATTTCTGTTGTGAAGTGTCCTGTCCCACCCCAGTCAGCAGGGCTGAAAATCCTCGGGGTTCTTTTCCTGAGGGAGGGAGAGAAAACAGGGCAGGAGAGGGGAGACGCAGAGAGTGAAGACAGCAAGACAGCACATGGTTTCCGATCAAGCCTTTGTCTCTTTATTCTTCTTCCTATCTCAGAAAACACTGTCTCTTAAATAGCGATTTGGGGTGGGGAACTGACCCGGGTTGGTTACCAGGTAAACAGAGTCAAATGTATCAAAAGAAGCGCCCAGACTTGCGTCTGCAATGCTGGGGAGGGGAAGCTTGACGCTGCATACCTGAATGCAGGTTTGATCTTTTGTGCACCTTGGCCAAATCTACGTCTGGCACAGCAAGACAGTCGCCAAATTATTTTGACCAGGAAATGGCAATCTCCAGCCTCCAGATGCAAATCTTGTTTACTGGTTCACTCCCGGGAGAGTGATAATCCTTGCCTGAGGCAGCCAGAAAACTTGGCGGCTTCCTACAGGCCCTCAGGAAAAGAACCCGGGAGGATTTTCCACCCTGCTGGCCGGGGTGGGACACGACAGTGAAGAAACTGATAATCCATTGAGTTTAGACAAAAAGTAATTAAAAATAAATTAACTAAGTAAAAAGATAGAAATTGCTCATCAGGTATTATTTTTAGAAGGGAAAAATCACCGAGATATGTGGTAAAAACGAAGACTTATGCTCTACCTTGTTGACGTCACCCTTGCCAGTGGCATGAGTCATGACAGTTTCATTATGTATATCCTGTTAACTTATTAAATCATTCAACTTGATCACTACCATGTGTAAGTAGTTAGCTAACCACTACATAACAAAGAACAGAACATACTTCTTAATCCCAGGAAACTTATAGTCTAGTAAGGAGACAGGCAATAAATAAGCAATTACAATAAAGTGTGGTAAGTGTTATAATTTGAACATTGCAGCATATGATATGGGGGAGAGTGTCAAATTTGGGGAAATAAAGGAGAGCTTCACAGAGGAAGTAAGTTTACTGTGATCTAAAATGTATTTATGTCCATTACTGCTGAAGTAGATCTAACTTGGATAAACTCCATTTTATGTTCTGTTTTATAAAAAGATGTCGGATTATGTGAAAACAAACTTCTTTTGGAGTGTTTGTAATGTTTTGGGAAAGAATTCCAAATGCATCAAACAGACCCCTCAAGAATTCCTTCCAACCATGTGCAAAACAAAACAAAACAAAACAAAACAAAACAAAAAAAAACTTGCGAGCAAAGAAATATGCTTCAGGCTATAATAAATATAACAGAATCCAAAAAAACAAAAACAAAGCAAAACAAAAACCAGGTATATTTTCACCAGAAATCTTATATGAAGAACAGGTGCTAAGAAACTCATTAGAACTTACCAAGAAAATAATACCCTACTTTAGAAGACAAGACAAGGGATACAACCAAAATCATTAACATTTAGTGATAAATGTCTACCGAGAATGAAAGGAGGCGTATGGCAGTAACAGGCCCAAGATAACTCTACAGTGACATCCCATTTTTCTTTCAAGTAACAATATGAAAACATATTGTCCATCTTTCATTAACGCAGTTTAGCTTAATGAATTAATGACTTCTACCTAAGCCTTTTTTCTGTTACAACTTCAGTGAGAGTAAAGATTCCAAGACCACAATACTATCTATTTTAGATATGCAATAATTTTAGTTAATTTTCTATTTCCTATACCTTGAATTGTGAACAAAGTTGATTTTGAGACGTGTGTGTGTACGCGTGTGCGCACACATGCACCCATACTTCTAAATCTAGAGCCGGAAGAAGACTGGGCAGGAGTACAATGTTTGGTGGTTGAAATATATGCAGGATTCTACAGGCCAAAGTAAAAGCTTGAGTCATTGCAGCATTGTTCACAATAGCCAACATGTGGAAGCCGCCCTAAATGTCCATTGACAGATGAATGGATAAAAGAAATGTGGTATATACACACAATGGAATATTCTTCAGTCTTTTAAAAAGAAGGACATTTTTACGACAGGCCAAACATGAATAAGCCTTAAGCATATAATGCTAAGTGAAAGAAACCAGGCGCATAAGGACAAATATTACGTGATTCCAGTCGAAACAAAGAATAATATAGTGGTTGCCAAGGGCTGGGGAGAGGGAGAAATGGGGAATTTGTCATCAACAAGTATTAAGTTTCAGTTGTACAAAATAAGTAAGTTTTAGAGATCTGATGTGCAACATTGTACTTATAGCTAACAATATCATATTGTACACTTAAAAATGTGTCAAGGGTGCAGATTTTATATTTACTGCTCTTACTAAAGTAAGAATTTGAGTATAATGGGACTGGAGGGTTTTAATCCAAAGTGTGACGTGATCTGATTTAGACTTTTAGGTCACTATGACTGTTATATATAGTGTACTTTCAAGGGCTAAAGTATGTGCAGTAAGATTGGTTAGGATACACTCACAAAATTCCTAATGAGACATGATGGAGGTGCCAGGGACTTGGGTCTCATCAATGGAGACACTATGAAGTAGATAGATACATGTGTTTTCTAAAAAATGACCAGAAATATTTAGGCAAATGATACTACTAAAGTAAAGCAGCATCTCTTTCTACCAGGAATAGATTATTTTTTTTAACTTGAGCTATAAAGGACATCCAACATTATATTAGTTTAAGGTGTACAACATAATGATTCGGTATTTGTATATATTGTGAAATGATCACTGCAGTAAATCTAATTAACATCCATCACTATATACATGGTTACAAACATTTTTTTGTGATGAGAACTTTTAAGGTTTACTCTTTTAGCAACTTTCAAATATGAGATCCAGTACTATTAATTGTACTTGCCATGCTGTACATTTTATCTCCTAGACTTATTTATATTACGACTAAAAGTTTGTAATTTTTGACTCCTTTCACACATTTCACTCACCCCCACCCTCTGCCTCTGGCAAACACCAATCTGTTTCCTGTATCCATGAGGATTTTTTTTTTCTTCTTTAGATTCCACATTTAAGTAAGGTCACACAGTATTTGCCTTTCTCTGCCTGGCTAATTTCACTTAGCATAATGTCCTCAAGGTCCACCCATGTGGTTGTAAATGGCAAGATTTCATTCTTTTTATGGCTGAATAATATTCCATCATTCACACACACACACACACACACACACACACACACACACCACATTTTCTTAATCCATTCATCCATCTATGGACACTTAGATTGTTTCCATATCTTGGCTATTGTAAATAATGCTGCAATAAACATGGGAGTGCAGATATCTTTTTGAGTTCATGGGGCTTTTTATTCAAATAAATACCCAGAAATGGAATTGCTGGATCATATGGTAGTGCCATTTTTAATTCTTTGAGGAGTCTCCATACTAGTTTCCATATGGCTGCATCAATTTACATTCCCACCAACAGTGTACAAAGGGTCCCTTTCTCCACATCTTCACAAACCCTTGTTATTTTCATGTCTTTTTGATAACAGTCAAGGAATAGATTATTTTAAATTCATATTTTAGTCAAGAAATAATTTTATTTTTAAACATTCAGTGATTTCTCAAGTGTTAAGGATATAAGAATGTACATTTTGATTCATGACAAGAAGCATGGTCTTAAGTGATCAAAAAGACATTCCAGGTATCTAAAAATAAACCCAATGATATAATGTGATAGAGGCTATTGTGCTCGGCTCTACCCAGTTTTCTTCTTGAGCACAGAAGAGAAAACCACTTCCTACTCTCTTCAGTTACTCGAGTCATGTGACTAATTCTAGCCAATGAAATGTGGAAGAAACTAAAGTGAACTACTTTCAAGCTGACCATGGAAATGTAGTGTTCAACCTCTACTTTCTCTCTTTTTCTGATAGGGAGCCTTGGATGGAATGCATTAAAATCAGAATTATCACAACATGGAAAGATATGGATCCCTCAAAGTCTTTGTGTATGACTGAAAAATAAACAATATTGTTTTAAGCTACTGCACCATATCCAAGCACTAATTATCTTGACTAATACATATATTCAGAAAAAAATAAGCATATTGATTTTTGA
Organism: Suricata suricatta; assembly: GCF_006229205.1. Taxonomy (NCBI): domain Eukaryota; kingdom Metazoa; phylum Chordata; class Mammalia; order Carnivora; family Herpestidae; genus Suricata; species Suricata suricatta. The sequence continues at coordinate 61,075,949 of NC_043700.1, forward strand.
GAGTAAAAAGGTGCACTAGAATCATTTCAACAATATTTGTTTTGTACCTACTGTGAAATAGAAATTCCATATACATAAAGACATGCTTACAACAAACCTTGAGTTGAGTATTACTGACCTCTTTTTTATAGATGGGAGAACTGTGATCTAGAGAAGTATCGACTGACTCATGTTTATACAAGTGGCCAGAATCCAGCTTTCAAAGCTACATCCACTATCTTCACTTAATCCACTTAGCTTGTTCTGAGAAAAAAATTAAAGATTCTATCTATCCTTTATTACTTTTAAGATTTTCCAGACAGGTAATTTGGTATCCAATTTCTTTCACATGAGAGACTCTGAATTAATATATTGCTGGTTTTGATAATCCTTTATCTAAGAATTCAGATCACCTTTTGCAGGAGTATTTTCATTTAATAACTTATTTTATCTGACGATATTTTTCCAAGCTTAAGAATTTTCATCATTTTTCTTGCAGCAGTTATGAAGCCAGGCTTTTTTGCCTACCACATCATGTTTATTTCATGCAATTCCTGTATTTTGTGAATCTATCTCCCCAAGTTACATGATCCAACTTCTTCCAGCATAATAGTACATCGCACAGAACTGCAGGACTTTTCCCTCTGGTTTTTCAGCGCTCTATACATCTCATGAAGCAGACAGTAGGGCTAAATATAGCCTTTAAAGGAAAACAAGCTTCAGTGAGGTAAAATTGACATACAACAAGCTATACATTTAAGTGCACAGTTTGGTAAGTTTTGACATATGTATATACCCTTGAAACCATTACTATAATGAAAAAAAATATTTTATGGGGGAGAGGAGGAAAATGGGGAGATATTGGCTAAAGGGTACAAGGTTTCAGTTAATCAAGATGAGTAGTAAGTCTTGGAGATCTAATATACAGTAATGTGACTGTAGTTAGCAACGTATTTGAGATTTGTATACTTGAGATTCACTAAGTGGGTACATCTGAAGTGTTCTTAACACACACACACACACACACACGCACACACACACGCACACACACACATACACACACACAGTGGAAAGAAATGATAACTGTGTGAAATGATGGACATGCCAGTCACCTTGATTGTGGGGATTATTTCATAATGTACATTTCCATCAAAACACCATCAAAACAAGTTGTGCACCTTAAATAAACAAACAAGCAGAAAGAACAAAGAACTATGAAAAAATTCCTTGTGTCTGTTTGCAATTCCTCTACCCCACCTGCTTCCCAGTAGTCAACAAAAACCTCATCTGCTTTCTATCTCTATAAATTTATTTTTATTTTCTAGAGTTTTCTATAAATGGAATCACACAGCATATATATATGTATATATATGTGCATATAGACTTTCTGCCTTCATTTAGCATAATTAATTTAATTTTAATTCATGCTATTATGTACATCAATAACTAATTTCTCTTATTGCTGAGTAGTATTCCCTTTTATGGAATACCATCACTGGTTTAACCATTTAACTGTTCACTGATATTTGGGTTATTTCCAACTTTCAGCTACTCGAAATAAAAATTTTATGAATATACATGTAAATATTTGTACATAGTTTTTCTTTCTCTTATATAGATATATAGGGTGAAATGACTAGCTTATATGGTAAGTATATATTTAACTTTTTAAAAGGCGAAAGATTTATACGATCTGAAGAGAAACCAGAATATATTTAACTTTTTAAGAAACTGCCAAACTGTTTTTTCAAAGTATTTGTGCCGTTTCACATTTCCACAAGTAGCACATGTGAGTTCCAATTCCTCCAAATTCACACCAACACTTGGTGTGATCTCTCATTCTAAGTTTAGCCATTTTAATAAACGTACAGTGATATATTTCGAGAGCTTTATTCCCCCACTGCTAACTATTTTTAACATTTTTATGTGCTTATTTGCTTTCTGTATATCTGTCGTAAAATGTCTGTTCAAATCTTCTGCCCATTTTTTAATTGTGTTCTTTGTTTTATTATTATTGTGTTTCAGAGTTTTTTGTGTCATCTAGATACATATATTTCACAAAAGATTATTTTCCAGCCTGGGTCTTGTTGTTTCTCTTTGTTTTATTTCATGGGTTGTACTTTTTTCATGTTGTATCTTAAAAATATTTACCTGACTCATAATCACGGAGGTTTTCTTTGAAAAGTTTTAGAGCTTTAGATTTTAAATTTAGGTCTATAATCCTTTGAAAGTTATATTTTAATGTTTAAAATTATCAACCATTCAAAGTCATAATATTTTGAAAATTTTACAGATATTATGAGGCCTGTCTTAGGTCAGGTGTCCCAGAAAATAGATGATGATTTGTGTGTAGCAGGTTTATTGGGAAGTGCTCTCAGAAACAATACTTGTGAGTGAGTGAAAACAGAGGGTGAGGCCAAGAACAAAGAAATTAAACTGCAGTACAGCTCCCATAAAGGTTTTAATAAATCCCATTGACAATGATGGTCCTTTAAGGAGGTGGGGATTTTCCACATTACCTTTCCTGACACTGAAGGAAGATGTGTTTGGGAAAGGTTGTCAGCTTGGATAAGGCAAGGATACTTTGTGAGTAGGGACTTAGCTATGAGACCATAACAGTCAATACCACCAGAGACTAGGGATGAGTGCCTTGGACCTGAGGAGGGGATATCTGGGGAGAAGATGTATTACAAAGTCCACTACAGTGTCAAATTCCTTTGTCCTCAATATGACAGTGCACAAAGTGAACCAAATAGCTTGAGTGTGTTGCCTAGAGTTACTCTTACTTGTGACAGAGATGAGGGCAGAGCCCATTTTTGAAAAGTTTGCTAAGAGGAAATTTATTATAGATTGAGAGAGATTTTCACGTTAGTATGATGAAAATCCATCAAGGTAAAATTTAAAAAGTACTCTTCACTCCTAAGACAGTGATTTATGCTTGTCAGAACCAATTTATTTAAATTTTTAAGTGAAAATCTGTGCTACTGAAAATTATTAACCTGTGTATCTTAGTGGGAAAATATGTATTCAGAGCCTTTTAAGAGAATCTTTATTCAAGCCAATTTGAGTGAGTTTGATTAAAGACTTTCAGACTGACAATGATGGTTTCTAGAAGGAAGAAATCAGTGAGATAGACAAATTTAAAGAATGACCAAGTTAGTCTAGTTAATTAAAGATAGAATGGGGAAAGAAATCCTTTTAAGTGAACACATCCAATGCTGATGGTTGGACTTTAAAGACCCAATAAGCTACTTTCTGAGAATTGATTTCAAGACTGGAAATAATAATTATGTCTTTATCTAAGCTGAACAAACATTAGTGTTGAGTTTACTGTTATTAATTTGGCTATGAGAAATGGTCCTTATTTTCTGGTTTTAAAAATGATTTAAAAGTTCAATTTTCCCTATATAATTACTATTTGTGTTAAAACCTCAGAAACGAACTCTCAAAACTCTAAGTAGGATTAACTTGTGGTTAACTATGTATTAAAAAATATATATTTTTTAGCTCTCCTCTATTCCCAGTCCCCTAGCTTATGAAGTGGAACCCAGGAATACACATTTTAAAAATAATTTCCTGATGTTTCTGAGTAAGGCAATTGCAAATGAAGAAACACTGTCAAAAAACATTGTTCTCAGAATTGCAAACTAATCATAACTACAAATAATCATCATCTGCTTAGAGTTGAAATTAACAAATCTTAGCACTTAGGTGCTTAGCTTAAATCTTAAAAGTGTACTTGAGAATTACCTCACCGTCAATCACAATAATTACCAAATTTAGTGGTTTGGTTGTGACAGCATAAAATTAACATATTTTTTAAAAGAGAAAATCTTTCCTTGAAAAAATAATTCTCTCTCTATATACATGCATACATACACATATATATTATATACACATACATATATAGGTACATGAAAATTACCACCCCCTCAACTCAGGTATTTTGTTCCTTCAGCTTCATTCCAGACTGTGACTAAAGTTGGAGGAAATTTCACAGTAAGATCTCTGTTTTCAGAGCATTAAAAGTGATCTTATTCTTCCCTCTTCAGTACTGAGTCTTCAGCTCCCTGCTGATGGTAAGACTGAGATCCTCTAGGCTCCAAGTTACTGGACTGATTAGTAAGAAGAAAACTGGAAAACTAAAAAGAAGGGTTTCTGTCAACAGCATCAAATTTGAATGACTGTGCGAAAATGTGCTGTGATTCTATACAACTCTCCTCTGTTCCCACCTAGTGGCATTACTACTCACTGTGTAGAGTTGAAAGCAATCAAGTGTGTGACAAAATCTCACTCTTGAGCCCTAGCAAGGCCTTTTTCATACTTAAATCAACATTGTTTTTATAATACTTTGTCCCGCTTTTATGAAGGGAGAGGGTGTTGAACAGCAAATGTAACATTTGATAAAACATATTAGCATTGTTAGAAGTTTATTTGTTAGAGGACAATGATGCATGCGTACTTTAGTATTTAGCAAGTGGCACAGAATGCCCTGTCAGACTTGTTAATTAAAATAATGTAATGATAAAAATGACACAAGTGACCAGACACAGAGAGAGCAAATAAAATTATATAAATGGAATTCCAATGAAAGGAAACATCAGAGAGCCTACTCAAGATGTGAACACTCCTGAGCAATATTTTTAACTGAAGTAGAATAATACCATATGACAGTGTCAAGTTAAAAATAAGTCATTCTCTCTATTTATAATGTGATATGAAGGAGGATAACTTTTCATTCCGATAGAATGGGAAGTGGGATGTTTCCTTTCAAAGGCTAAAACCCATAAAATTAGTTAAATGGTCCAGCTGCATATAAAAGAAATTGCTGCTAATGTTGATTAAGTTTTTAAAAGAGAAATATAAAAAAATTAGTTTATTGTGCATTTAAAATTTAGAACATAAGTATTTACCAGTGATGTAATAAAAGCATACTTAATTTTTTCTCGATGTAAATGATGTTAAATAGCCTACTTAATTTAATTTGCTTCATATGCGATCAAAGATAATCAGAGATGACCCATATATAACAGAAAAAGGAATGCTTCAATCCAAGTTGCAAGAAAATGGTATTTAAAAAGTCTGGTGTTGAGACAAAGACAAGTACATATGCATGCATTGTGCGATTACGGGAAATTGCCCACAATAACACTGTTAAGATATAGTAAAGAAAAAAGATAACAACCTGGAAAAACTATGTTTGACAAAATTAAAGTAATATTAATTTGAGTTATATGTGTGCCTTTCCACTTCAGGGTTATTACTATATCCACAATAACATCATACATGTATATAGGTGTGTGTGCGTGTGTGTGTGTGTGTGTGTGTGTGTGTGTGTGTACTATTCATTATGTATGTAAAGTTTATGGATTTATAAATAGAGATTGCAAATGTTAAAGTATCCATGCATGTTCAATTTTCATAATTAAGTACTAATCGTTAACTACTCATGTAATGTCATTAGCTGCTATCAACTTTAAAATAGTGATTTTTGTGCTTCTTCTGTTTCTTATTACTGCATGAATAAGAAAGAGTGAAGAAAGAAGGGGATAAAAGTTGGAAATTAATGGGAAAGCAGGATAGGAAAGACAAAGAAAAAACAAAGATGACCTAGTTCCTGTGACACTGGGAACAAACAGGGCATAAAACACAGCAAGTCCCATTGTAACAATGGAAAACATCAGACAAGGGTGAAAAAAATAATAGTTAAAAAAATCTATCAGAGAATTTGTTTCTGTAAATAATGAGTAGCAGTGACTGGATTTACCTTCCTATCTTTGAATGACAAAAAAATCATACAAATTATATGACATGATGGTATTCATGATAAGGGACATCAGTCAAATTAGGATAGTGATACAAATAAACAGAAACAAATGAGGTGAGCCCAGTAATTGTGCCAACTTGCTGTCTTAAGAGAGTTTCTGGGCTGAGTCTGAGGGAGAGTAAAGCCAGTTGGAATATGTAAGACTCTCTGAGTTGAAAAGACAAGAGTTGAGAATTCAGAGCCTCCAAAGAGGCTAGAGGAGTTTCAGGACAAAATATGGGAGAGGAGAGAGTGAAATATAGCACTGTGCAGATTCCCCACTCCTTGAATATTCAGCATAGTATCAATCAGTGCCTATATATGAGCAAACCAGCCATGGTTGGGGAAAAGTGTATCACATGATCGAAGGATGCTCAGTGTTCATCATTCACATTGAGCTGGAAATGATGTCACCAGTTTGGAATCTTTCCAATTCATGGAGCCCTAAGTAGATTATTCAGGAAGTTCTTGTTTGGCTCAGTAGTGGGGAGTAATTATCCCTGGATTAAATGCTGCCCTGATTCTGCCCAGTAAATGATGAAAGCAAGACAAAAACATGAAGGAAACTTCATTGGGACCTGTTGTAAGCTACTCAAACATAGTGTAAAAAAAAGAAATCTTAAATGCAGTTAAAGAAAACCAACAGGCTACATACCGAGAAACAAAGATAGAGAGGATAGCAGATTTCTCATTAGAAATTATGCCAGCAAGAAGACAATGGAACAACATTCTAAAGAATGAAAAGGAAAAAATCCTGTCAATTTAGAATACTACATTCAAATCTTTTTTTATATACTCAAATCTTTTAAAAATGAAAGTGAAATTAAGATCTTTTCAGACATACAAAATTAAGAGAATGAATCAACAACAAATTTCATAAACTTTTTCACTTATAAATTTGAACATTTTTCTATAACATTAAATATACTTCCCCCAAAATCTTTAACAGCAATACATTTTCTTTTGTATGATTGTTTCATAATTTATTTAATTAATCTATTATTAGTAATTCAGGTTGATTTTATTCATTTTTTCCTTTTTTTCCATTTTAAAAACATGATGTCATGATGATGCCCCTTATATGTCAATCTGTTTTGACATCTCTAGTTGCTTTGTTGGGATAAATCTCTATAAGTTGCATTTTTTATATTCTTTATTCATTTCAATAAATCCATATTTCCATCTAATGTAATTTTCTTTCTTCCTGAAAGACTTCCCTTAACATTTCTTACAATGAAGTTATGCAAATGTAAATTTATATAGACTCAGAAAAAAATTCTAATTTGTGATTTGTTATATTGTATTTCAGTTATCTAAATGTATTTTTATAGAATATATTGGGATTTAGATAATTGTTATTTAAAAATATTTTTTTCAGTTACCAGACAATGAAAGAGATCTTCTATGCCTTAGAGCCCATAAAGTTATTCAAATTAATCAACCAATAAGTAGTCCAGGAAGCCTAGCTAACCCCACCCACTTGTACTACATATCAAGTGCCCCCTGCAGCTCCAGTTTGCTGTTACTCCGTCCCTGAGCACAACCCACTGTGTGGTCCTGCCTGGTAGAGTTCTCTCATTTCAAGATGGAGCAAAACATTCTGCCTTTTATCTATCCAAATGTCTTTATGTCATGTCCCACCATCAAAAGAAACTTTAAATCTTATAAAGCAGACATATTACAATTACAGTAAATATTTTTCATGTCTTTCTAGATCCACTTCTTACCTTTATTCACTTTGCTTAGCACCTAAGATACTGACTAATATGGACAGCATCAAAGGAGTCCCTTGCCTTCTGGCTTCTAGTTGAATTCAGCCAATGGCACACACTGCAAAAGACTATTTGAAGTGATTGAAGCCTGGTTCCTTGTGGCCCTTTCCCCGCAAAACTGCTGCACGTTGGTAGTGTTCTTCCATCAAAGGATCCTTTTGGGTAACTCTGTGCACTACCCTTTCCATTCCCTCTCACATCTTTAAGCTATATCTTTAAGCTCTTTGCCATTGCTAACTGTGGGATATGGTATTCTCCCTAACTGGTTCCTTTAAATCTTTCTCATGTCTTTGGAAAAACTCCACTTACTAAAATATCTTCATGTACCTTGTTTTAATCCACCATTTTCTTCCTTCCAAGAGTCTGACTGATACAATGATGCAGTAGTTATTATAACTTAAATATGAATTAAAATGGTTGAATATTTTTGTAATACTTGACAAATAGAATTCCAAGTATTCTAAATTAAGTTTTCTTAAACTGTTTTTCTTGTTATTCTAAAGTTTCCATTGTTAGTAAGTGTTGTTTTTTAAATGGAGAATTTCCTATGGAGATATATTGTAGACTTTGAGTCTGGAGTTCTCTCTTGTCCAGCAAGAGAGTGGAGACAGAATTAAATATGACAGAGGCTAATGTCCTCTTGGGGAGGACTTGGGGAGGAGACAAGAGCTCAAGTAAGGGTCCTTGCTACTTATTTATGAGGATCAGAAGGCTTACAAATATACTGCACATGTAGAAAGAGACAATGAAACAGTGATCACTTACTCCAGTGTGTGAGAGAAAGGAGGTTTTGAAGATATGTGGTGTATGAGTTTGGGTCAATACAAAACAAAATCCTGGCACTGACCAGATGGCTGTTTATGGTAGGCACTAGGTACCCTGTCTGTTTATCTTAAAACTGCCTGGGGGAAAAGGCAGATAGAGCATGCTATTTCAGGGTCATTAAGGCCCATTTCTTTTGCTAATTAGCTCTGGGCAATTTCACCCTGTTGTGGTGGTCTTTCTTCCTTGTTTACCTGTTTACCTATTCTGGATGCTTTCATCCTATGGAAGCAGCTCTACATTTTTATTCTATGCTCTGGGCACTTTCACCCTGTTTACCTATTCTTGGACCCTTTCCACTCTAAGCCTTCTTAACCCATTGGTGCAAGCTCAGGGAATTCCTAAACTTATTCCACACAGAGATATACCTTTTAATATTTCATTAAAGGCTGTTATCTACCACACCTAAGAAAGAATTTACACAAAAGGGCTCTAGTAAGTTTTCTGACGTCAGGTATATAATATTCCTCCATCTTTGTCTTATTTTTGTAAGTTTACTGGAGTTTAGTTGTTTTAAAAATACCTAAAATGTTCTCTCTATTAAAATAGAAAAACAAGAGTGCCTGGATGGATCAGTTGGTTAAGTATTCGACTTTGGCTCAGGTCATGACCTCATGGTTCATGGGTTAGAGCCCTGTGTCAGGCTCTGTGCTGAACATTTGCCCAAAGCCTGGAGCCTACTTCAGATTCTGTGTCTCCTTCTCTCTCTGCCCCTCTTCCACTTGCGTTCTGTCTCACTCTGTATTTCAAAAATAAATAACTGTAAAAAAATTTTAAATACAGAAACATAATAGCTACCACATATGATAGGGTCTAGCTTTAGAATGATGATATTAAATACATTTTTTCCCCACAACCCACCCAACAACAAAATGAGGTATCAGCATCTCATTTTACAAATGGGACTCATTAAAAATAAATTAACTGTACAAATTTTCCAGTGAGTAGTGGAAAATGGATTCAAATATATTTCTACTTGATTCTAAAGCCTATGCTGCATGTTTCAACTTTGATAAAAACCCTTTGGAGACCCTTGGAATGGCTCAGTCAGTTGAGTGTCCAACTTCAGCTTGGATCATGATCTCACCGTTCATGAGTTCGAGCCCCATTTATGGCTCTGTGCTGACAGCTGGAGCCTAGAGCCGGTTTTGAATTCTGTGTCTCCCTCTCTCTCTCTTCCTTTTCCCTGCTCACATTCTGTGTGTGTGTGTGTGTGTCTCTCTCAAAATAAATAAACATTAAAAAAATTTAAAAATCTTTTGAATTTTCTTTCTGAATGTGAAAGTAACTTCTATTTCAAATATTCAAGTTCTTGGTAGATTTCTATCATCTCTAAGTCCATTTATTTTTACTAATTTCTTTCCTTCTTAAAAAAAGAAAAAAATACTGCATTTAATACAAAAAATAAGCAACAAAACAATGAAATATTTTGAATAACTGATGATTATTAATAAATGAGTTCCCCAAAACTTATCACATACCTTCATTCTTTAGATAATTTAATTTGGAATGAAACTACCTATGATAAACACTGTTTTAGTTTGTGATACTCATTAATAGTTAAGATTAGAAGCAGAAAAATTATAACAAGAATAATTTTAAAACACTGGTCTCAAACTTAATTTGTCAAAATTTACAATAATCAATTTACTGAAATCAGGAAATGCAAAGTTTTTTTGCAGGTTATTCTGCTGAAGCACTTGATAAGACTCTGAAGGAGTTAAATGTCTGACAAGAGTCTATGGTAGTTGTAAGACTATTTAAGGTCCATAAATATTTTGGTTTACTTCCATGTCCTTTTGTCCTCTTGTAAGGTCATGGATAGCTTGCTATCACCTGACTATTATGAATGGAAAAGAACCAATGATCAAATTCACAATTATAGTTCTTGCTGACACCAGTTGTTGGTCTATTTTGCTCCTGAAGTGAGGTCCCAACCTAAAGGCCTCACCTACTACACCCGATATAACTATCTCAGAAAATGCATTTTCCCTTCTTCACTAAAAATTATATTTAATCAGTCCTAGCCTGACACATGCTCTTACCTATTTATGTTTACTTTATGGATCTTTCTTCTCTACTACATTTTAAACAGAAGCCTACAATTTCTGACATTTCCAACACTCCTAATTAATTAACTTCCAGTTGACCTTCTCACTAGGCAGATAAATTCAGTCTCCTCAGTGACCTGAATAAAGTCATGCTAATTCAATACTTCCTGGATTAGGCTGCTTTTGTCTTCAATAAAATATGATGTAAGAATAGTTCATGTCTAGAAGCAGTGCTGTGGCCACCATACACACATTGTATAACATATTTTGGTTTCATAACAAAGTTAATATTTTTGCCTGCTTTATTGAAGAGATGGAATAAGCTGTCTGAAAATTGGCTGTGGATTTTATTTTTTTTAATTTCAAAAATGTTTATTTATTTTTGAGAGAGAGACAGAGGACATGAGCCAGCGGGCAGAGAGGGAGAGGGAGACATAGAATCCGAAGCAGGCTCCAGGTTCTTAGGTGTCAGCACAGAGCCCAACGTGGGGCTCAAACCCACGAAATGTGAAATCATGACCTGAGCTGAAGTAGGACCCTTAACCACCTAGGTGCTCCACTGGCTGTAGGTTTTAATTTTTAGATTTAGCCAAGTCCTATATTTCTATTCTAGTTTTTAATAAGCTTAATTTGAAAATTGCCAAATCTGAAAAATCTCATTGTTGGTCACATAATGTCATACCTGCTAGATTTATTTTTTTATACCTGCTAGATTTAAAACAATCAAATTTAGAACAATCCAAGATTGATCATTTTATTGAATTGGAATGTAGGTTCCATTAGAATTCTCCTAGATTGTATTCAGAAGTATAAATATTCCAAGAAAGGGTAGAACTCATTAATATATGTTTTCCATATGTTAGGATAAACCTACATATATAGTATTTCTGTTCACTTATTCATTCATCAAGATTCTATTATATGCCTTGCATTTTTTTCACAAAATATTTATTATATGCCCAAATGTTTGGGTGAATGAAGTGCATGTTGTCACTTTTTTCTTGCCAACCATTCACTTGGAATTTTAGATCTTGAAATATCAGAATGTGAGAAAGATTTGATGGGTAAAGGTAATTTTAAGATTACCACATTGGTACACTTTTCACCTTTCTAATTACATTAATTATGGGAGAATATCCCATTCTCCTTACTCTATTCTTACCTTATTTATTTTATTTTTTCTTTTATAGTTTATTGTCGATTTGGTTTCCATGTAACACCCAGTGCTCATCCCGACAGGTGCCCTCCTCCATGTCCATCACTTCCCTTCCCCTCTCCCTCTCCCCCCATTCTTACCTTGTTTAAAGCAAGAAACAAACCTAAGGATTTGGGGGAATGATAATAAGGCAATATAGTGAAGAAGCTTAAACTGGATCTATAGGCTGGGATAGAGTAATGTTAAACCTCATCCCCAAATTTCATCTCTTGACCTGTGCTCCTTCTAAAACCAGACTCCCATCTACTATAAGAGAATCAGTTTTAAAGGGACCACTCTGATTTTGAACCGAGTTATGTGCTTCCATATCATGAGATCATCAGGGAATTTTATATCATCATGAAATATTACTTAGTCACATTAAAGATTATCAAACATATTTTTGAGATAATTTTGAAAGCTCCTAGTGATATAAACCCAATAGTATTTCATTGTGCTGAAATACTGAGAAAAACGGAGAAACAAAAACGTATTATCTAAGGAAGTTATCTATTAACATATACTACTTTATGCTAACCCTGTGTGGGCTCCAATTCCAGAAGAATTGGCCATACAATATGAAAACATTTTTCTTAACCTCCTGGAGAGGAGTCAAGACCTTCATCATGTTCCTTCAAAGCATGCCTGTTTTGCTTGACATTCTCTGACATTTGGTATTCTGTTTTACAGAATATTTTCTCAGAATACATTTTATTTGCATATAATTTTAGTCATTTAAATGAAACCAGCAACCTTTTCATTTAAAAACGTACAACTCTGCAGCTCAAGCTGGAAAGAATCTCAAGTAGCCATTCTTGGCTCACCTGATGTGAAGTTATAAGTTCTTAAGACGATGCACTCCTAGTCATATACTCCTCAGTAAACCTCTTTGCAACTAAACTAAACTGAGTATTAAATACATGATATCAGAGTCAATCCATATTCTGGGGCTAGGAAGAGGCACTTCAGTATTTGCAAACTAGTTTTATTGACTACACAAATGCCACAGTTCAGGTGATATTACCTACTTATTTTTCTAATGTTGCTCCTTTTCAACAGGTCCAGTTGCCTCAGCCTCACCTGTCCAAACCTTTGCCTGGAATTCTCCAAAGTCCTGAGTTGCATTTCTGTGCCAGGCCCACACTGCATGCTCTGAGGAAGACTCAGTCTAAGAAAACCAGTAGTAGCAACTGTGGCTGGCTATTATTGAACCTTAGTACCTCAAATATAACTAACACAATCCGTTGATAAGACTAAAATTTGTTTCTTGCTGCTGGAAAAAACATCAGTTCTGCTCTGTGACTTGTGGCTTGAGTTGTGGGGGGTCAGGACCACTGTGCAAGGCCCTGTTGGGCTGGTTTTATCCCCGCCTTTACTGAGGTATAATTAACAAATAACATTGTATAAGCTTAAGATGTACAATATGATTTGATACATACATACAATAGGTTTATTTTACAATATCACCAAATTAGATTAGTTAACACATCCATCATCTTATCTAGGTACCATTTTGTATATGTAGCAGGAAGGGAAGGGAGGATTGGGAGGGACAGTGATCACATATGCTGCAGAGGGTAAGGGCAGAGGGCAGAGTTGAGTGCTATGCACAAGGGGAAGATTGTGTCCTTCAGAAGCTTTCTTCCAAATGGAGCAGGAATAATCCCAAAGAGTGGGTGAGTAGAGTGAAGAGAAGAGGACTGCATAGACTTGAGTTTGGGGGCTGAGCATGGGCTGCAGGAAAAGCAGGAATAAAGTGGAAGAAAAACAACTACAATAATATAATTCAGCCGGGAACATCTGAGTCAAAAGTTTTTCTTGGATTTGAGCAAGCCTCAGTCTAAGAAAACCAGTAGTAGCAACTGTGGCTGGCTATTATTGAACCTTAGTACGTGAAATATAACTAAATCTGTTGATAAGACTAAAATTTGTTTCTTGCTGCTGGAAAAAACATCAGTTCTACCAAGCACTGGAAGTGTCTTGGAGTGAAGAAAGCATATTAGTTTGCTAGGGTAACAAAGTACCACAAACCAGGAGGCTTCAACAACAGAAATTTATTGTCTCATAGTTCTGGAAGTCAGAAGTCCTACCTTAAAGTGTCTGCAGGGTTGGTTTTTTCTGAGGGCTGTGAAGAAGAGTCTGTTCCACTCTTCTCTGCTAGTTTCTGCTGGTTTGCTGGTAATCTTTGGAGTTCCCTGGATGTAGACCTATGCCCCTGATCTCTGCTTTCATGTTCACGTGACATTCTTCTTGTGCATATCTGTTTTTAAATTTCCTCTTTGAATAAGGTCACCCATCATCTTGGAGGAGAACCTATTCTAATGACTTTATTTTAACTTGGTTACCTATGTAAAGACCCCATCTACACATAGTGTCCAATTCTGAGCTACTAGGGGTTGTGACTTCAACACATGAATTTGGGTGCCAGGGGACACACATTTCAACCCATATCAAAAAGCAACATCAAAAGTAATTTAGAATTTGGAGGTTTCACTTAAAGTGAGTATTTTAAAACAGAGGACTCTATTGGAATTGGGTAGGGTCATGATACATCAGTCCAAGATTGTAAGAAAGATCAAAACAAGATTTTGAAGTGTGATTGTTGATGCTGTCCGTCGAAGGGTTGATGGATTTTTCAGGAAGTTCCTGTATAAACAATCAAACCCTTCAGTTGTGCAAGAGACTCCAGGAAAAATAATGCAATACTAATGAAGACAGTGGGGCACCAGAGTCTTGTTATTGAAAGTACTTGTGGAAGAGTAGTTTCAGTCCTCAAGTTCAATAAGGGGTAGATGGTTTCACTTCTTATTCTGAAGACTAAACTTTTAGGAAAACAACCACCTCAGCACAAAGGGATTTTTTTACTACTTAGCTTGCAAAAATGCTTGCATAACAGTAGATCTGATTGAAGACTATTCATTTAATTATGGAAAAGGATTAGATCAATTTTACTCCTTAAGGACTCCTATGAAATCCTTTAGTGCAGGCACAATCCAAAAATTCAAGAAAGGCGTTCTAAAGCTACTTCTACAGATTACTCTTTCTGAATGACTAATTGAGGTTTCCAGCTGTGTTTGCTAATTCTCATTAACCAAAATCCTTGAATTGCAGCTGTTGTCATATGCTAACCTCTGAAACAAACTGCTTTATTGCATCACTTTGTAATTGATCAAATTTATACCTTTTTTTTCTGCTGAAATAATTAAATGGGAAGAGGAAACCTGAATTTTCAGGGCTGGCCTTAAAAGCCACACTTCCCAACATGTGTTCCACCGGTATAGTTAGTTTCAGTGCTTAAAAAAAAATCCTCAGTGACTCTTCACAGTCTATAGCTTTGTTCTGTGGAACACTAATGTCACTGGCAATAGTAAAACATAGCTTATAAAATATACTGAAAGATCAGAGCACTGGGGTGGCTCAGTCTGTTGAGTGTCAGACTTCTGTTCAGGTCATGATCTCACGACTCCTGGGTTCTATCCCTGCATCAGGCTCTGTGCTGGCAGCTCAGAGCTTGGAGCCTGCTTCAGATTCTGTGCCTCCTCTCTCTCTCTCTCTCTCTCTCTCTCTCTCTGCCCCTCCCCTGCTCATGCTCTCTCTCTTTCTCTCAAAAATAAACCTTAAAAAATTTTTAATAAAAGAAAATATGCTGAAAGGTCAAGTAAATTTAGAGAAAATTAGATTTAAAAAATGAGGCAAACTTCTTGACTGCAAGATATCTCAGATCTTTGAATATGCTAATGAGTGTTGTGAACCTTTAAAACAGAATATACTATGTCCTGTCTTAAAAGCTTCCCTCCTTCCCTTCCTGTGTTTTTAACAGAACTTCCTATGGGCTGGATTCAAGAGAATGAACACAGGTGAACACTGTCACTTTTCTATCCTGTTTTGTACTTAAATATGTAACTCCCCATATTCTCCTTCCCAATGCATTCATTAATGAAATTCACCTCATTTGTAGAATAATTAGACTCACTGGTATTCTGAAAGGGCACCAAGCACACCTCTTCAATACCAAAAAAAAAAAAAACTCTATTGAGATTTCTTACCATTCAGTCACATAAATCTTTTCAAATGTCCACTGATGTAATGTTCATTGCCTATTGTCCTTGCATTTCTCATTTTCTGACTGCACTTGAGACTCAAGTTTATAGGGACTTCTGATTTTCTGAAAGGAATAGTTTCTATTGTTGGGAAATATAATTGAAATCAAATCTCACCCCTTCCAATTCAGGAAACCTCTCCATAAACGTAGAAGAGAAAGAAAGCAATGTTATTATTGAATGAACATTAAAAAAGAATGTGATGCATATCACAATCAGCTAAGGGATTACAAAGATGGAAAGTAGTATTGCCTTTTTGTATGGCCAAGCAGAGACCAGCCATTATATCCATGTTCTCAAAATTAACACTAACTAGTCCTCAAGTGAGAGGACTTGACAGTTCCATTTCTCAGACACAAGTTATCTTAAACTCACTTGGTAATTGGGGTGACCATCTATGTTAGCTAATTGGCTTTGTCCAAAGGAAAAGACTCCTATCTTTATGACAGGAGGGAGTTTTGCAACTCAGAGCAAGGAGCTTAACATCAGCAGCTTTGCCTCCCACAAAAGGAGGAGAAAGGGGCTTTCTCTTCCTTGATGATTACATTTGAAGGAGATGTTTCCTAAGTCCTTAGGAAAGATATTTCTGGGTCATAAAGCTGACAAGAGGCTTAGTTAGCTTTTAAAAGACTTACATCTTTTACCAAGCAAGAACTCACAGTTCCAGGTTTTCTAAAGTAAAAGCTTTAAGAGAGAGGGGAGGTCTCTTTCCTTATTTTCAACTGGGGCCATTAAACCTCTTATTTTTAACTTGTATTTTTATACTCAACAGATGTCCTCTTGGTTCTTACCAGATAAACTTGGTCTTTTTAATACTTTTTCTTGGTATTGAATAAATATGGCTACAGAATTTTCTGAAATATTTTTAAGTTTGGAAAGCATATTTTCTGTTGTCCCATAAGTGAAACATAACCACGACCTCAGTTTTTCTGTGACCTTTCAATTTTCAGAACACTTTTATGCTTTTTATTTCAACTGACCTTCATATAACTACTCAGATCTAGTTTACTTAGGATAAAAAGAAAACTACAGAATACAATGGTTTGAATGTAAGTAAAGTCATCAAGTATTGGCAGTAGACGCAGTAGAGAGCCCCAGTGAGAACTGGGAGAGCTTCAAGGCCCCAAGAGAAGCTCTTGGGTTATGTTTGAAACTGACATTTCAGGAAAAAGGAATCTATCATATTTTGGGTTATTCGAGAGGAAATGAGACTTAACCTACTGAGAAGAATACACAGATTTTAGAGTGCAATGAATCTGAGTTTTAATTCTGGGTTTGCCCCTTATGAGCTGCCTGCTGGCTTTGAGAAGCCCTAGGTTTCTATTTGATTGTTGGAACATGAAGATGAAAATGCTCCCTCTCAGGATTACTGTAGAACTAAATAAAGTGCATAAGAACAACGGTTCTGACTGCCTGTTACAGAATCAGTCTTCAGTGAAGAGCATTCCCTTATTTTTTTCTTTTCTTTTCACAAATTCTAAGTAGTGGCAAAGGCGGGACTAGACTGGATCTTCCATTGCACTCTTATTCCAAGGTACCTTCCTCTATATACAGCTGTTAATCAAGGGAGTTCCAAGTTTTAATCCATTTGGCTAAACAAAAGCTTTTATTTATTTTAATTCAACTTAGTTTTTTATTTTTTAAAGTTTATTTATTTATTTATTTTGAGAGAGAGAGAGAGAGAGCGAGCGAAGAGGGACAGGGGACAGAGGGGGAAGGAGAGAGAGAGAATCCCAAGCAGGCTCCCTGCTGTCAGCACAGAGCCCAACATAAGGCTCAAACTCCCAACTATGATACCTTGACCTGAGCCGAGACCAAGAGTTGGATGATTTGAGTCACCCAGGTGTCCCTTAATTTTTAATTTTAAAAATTAGCACACTGTTCAATATACATTTTGCCTCCAAATATTATTTTATTTTAATGTTTATTCATTTATTTTGAGAAAGAGAGAGAGAGCACATGCACGAGTCAGGAAGGAGCAAAGAGAGGATGAGACCGTCCCAAGCTCACAGAACCCAGATGAGGGCTCGAACACTATGAGATCACGACTTGAGCCAAAATCAACTGATGGAGCCACCCAGCCACCCCTTGCTTCCAAATTGTAGCAAGATTTTTGTCGGTGCTGTTTAATGTGTATGTGTTTCCATTGATAGTTAATAGTTTAAGCCAAGATGCCTTTTATTATTCTACTCTGGAAAAGTTTATTAAAAGGATTATCTAAGTAGAGCTCACTTATTTGGATTAATGTTTTATTACCTATGATGCACGATAAGGATATTTACTATAAAAAAAGGACCTTACTTCATATTAAATGAGAGTGAACCTGAGGTCTTATGCTCTTTCCAGCTACTACACAGTAACTGGATGGTTGAGGCTGTTTTTATTATCCTTTCACTGGTGATTTGGTGCTTTTTGAACTGATCCAGCCTTGTTTATCCATTTATGCAACCATCGACTGGTACAACTCATTTCCAGGCCTTTTAAACTATAGTACTGAGTCACAAAACTCATTAGGTGAAATATGTGACCTCCATCATCAAATCGCAATTGGAAATTGTTTTGTAGGTAATCTTTTCCAAGGCTGCACATCCAAATACACATACAAAATCAAGCAAATAGATGTGACTGTTTCAGTAAGGCCATGACTAGTGGTATACCTCTGGAAACGTCAGGAGTTGAATTTGTGAATATATTTTAGCTAGAGGAAAAAAAAACATTGTGTTTGCTCCATTTTATGAAAGGTAAACAAAAAAGTAAACAAAAAGAAATTACATCCATTTTCTCTCTTTTTTTGAGTTTATTTTTAGCACTTTGACATTGTAAATGAAAAATATTCAGAATGTGATACAAATATGTATTCGACTCATGAGAAAATATGAATAGACTACTCCTTTCTAAAAGATATACTTTCTATTTAATTATAATACATTTAAAAAATCAAGAACATTTTTTAAGGTCCTAGGAATAAATGTATTTTTCTACTGTTCTCAAAATAAAAATTTCTGGAACTCTTGTGCAGTGGTAACTGGGATTCTAACACATTTTTATGTTATTTGAATATTTTCTTCTTTTATATAGTGTTTCTTATGGCACAGGGACCTCAGCTGGGGCGGTGTCTACCACTATGAATGCAGTCATGACTTGAGTGGAGATGGGCCTCTGAGAGTCAATTGTATGCACACAGGAGCTGAAAAATTACCTAGAAAAACAATTTAAACAATATGGTCCTCTACTTCTATAGTCCAACCAAAATGGTGAAATTGCCCAAAGAAATTATTTTTGCAGGAAGACTGAGAAACATTGCTGGTGCTTTGTCACTACAGAGGAATGTGAGTTCCGAGGTTGATGGCCAATACTTGAACCATTCCTGGGCCAACACCCCCCACCTCTCATGCATTATGAGTCCTATGAAGAGAGTAGGATATACTATATATGGGTACTATATATGGGCAGTCTCTGCTTTGCACAGTAGTGGAGGACTGGAAAACAAACCAACACTTGAAGCTAAAACCATGCAAAGAATTCTTAAAAATTGTTACAATTGTTCTGTGATCTTTAAAAATGTTAAAACATTAAAAACATTTTTTCATCATTTGCCATAACTGTGATGAGAAATAAAAAATGGTAAAATGAATATTTATTTATTTATTTAGTACACTGTAATGTAAAACATCAGAAATGTTGAGAATTAATGTAAATATGTTTCTTTGGAAAAATTTCTTTGGAAATTTCTTTGGAAAAACTTATCAAGAGTAGTTTTCTAGAGGGGAAGTGGATGGGGGGGATGAGTGAAACTGAAAAGGGGGATTAAGAGGTACAAGCTTACAGTTATAACATCAATTAGGTCACACAGATGAAAAGTACAGCATAGGTAATATAGTCAATACTACTGCAATAACATTGTATGGCGATGATGGTGACTACACTTATCATACTGAGCACTGAGTAATGTATAAAATTGTCAAGCCAGTATGTTGTACACTTAAAGCCAATATAACATGTATGCTAATTATACCTTAAAAAGAATTTTTTTAATACATGAAAGTCATAAAAACAGTAGTTTGGAAAGTGCTTGCCATCTTATCAGAAAACTTACTGTATAATGATGTACAGTGCACATCTTTTCTTTGCCTTTTTAAGTCTTCATACTTCTTTCCAAATTTGGATCAGCTCCCACACTTCATCCTTAGTGCTACCAATGTCATGAAGTATCTCCGAGAGTTTCTTTAATGTGAAGTATATTGCCAGTGTCACTTCCTCTGGGAATATTCCTCACAATCACTTTCCTTATTTATGTTGATAAATTCACCTTAATAAGCCCAGCTGGCTCCATATCTAGAGTCCTTCAAATAGCAAGGGTGTTCATCTTCCCATAATTAGTTATTTCTTTTATAACTCCATTTAGGGTTGATTTGAATTTCACTTCCAGCATTATCCTTTTTTATTTCTTTGCTGTACTTATATTTTCATTGGCCCATTTCCTCTTTCAGCTGTTCATTTTTGTAAAATGTCAGATGGGTTTGTCAGTGGGAGGCAGAGAGCCAACCCAAAGACATGCTTTGGTGTCTGGACATGATGTGAAAAATAGGTGTACAGTGATCAGTCACCAACAGACTTTGACAGATGTGATGTGATCACTAATCATGATGCACCACCTCTGTTCTTTACAGAGGGATTTGTGGACTAAGGGCTGCAGTGAAGTTTGTATTTTATACAATAACTCAAAGTTAATATACTGTGGTAATTAAAATTTGAACTGTGCTGTTGGGGAACTAGTATAATTTAACTAAACCATGACAACCGCAAGAGAAGATTGCCTGTACTGAAATATCTGCTTAACTTGTATAATCCTTTGGGGCCCAAGTAACACTACTCTGGGCCCTTTATGGAAACGAGAATGCAAAGAACAGAACAGAGATTGTTCTTTAGCCCTCATTGTTAAGATTTGGCATCTCAAGAGCTCAGGCAATGAGAATCACTATGGCCAGCAAAGCAGAGTTGTTTCATGTCTATGCCTCATTAGAATAAAAAGCTCCAGGAAAGCAAGAACCAGGTCATTCTTATACTTTGTATCCCTAGTGCCTGGCACAGTGTTTTCCAAGTAAAAGAAGTTAAATAAATGTTTGTTGATAGACTAAATGGATACATTCATTAATAATTATCAATATGACTAAACTTTTTATTAAAAGACTGAAGCATTACAAAATTTTGCATTGAGGTGCCAGGGTGGCTCAATAGGTTGAGCATCAGACATCAGCTCAGATCATGATCTTGCAGTTCATGCATCTGAGCCCTGCATCAGGCTCTGTGCTGACAGCTCAGAGCCCAGAGCCTGCTTCAGATTCTGTTTCCTTCTCTCTCTGCCCCTTCCCCACACTTGCTCTGTTGTCTCTCTCTGTCTTTCAAAAATAAACACTCAAAAAATTTTTAAGAATTTGCATTTTATATAATGACATATCAGAGATTGGAAACAACATTTTTAGAAAGCTTTGAAACAAAGATCCAAGGTTAAAATAAATGGTCAAGTAGCTTCAAAGCTTCCCTCTGATTTAAGAGAGGAAATGATATGCTTCTTTCAAGATCACATAGTTGAGTTTATTGCAAGATTTTTTTCTCTCTCATTCTCACATTTAGGAAAGGAACTCTCAGCTCTAGAAAGCTGACTGCATGTGCCTAGGCCACAGTAACGTCTGCTCTCTCTTTAAATTGGGAGTTTTCCAGTCCCTTTTCAGACCTGTCAAAAGAGTATACTCAGAAACTAAGAGTCAGGCAAAATTGAGGACAAAACATAGAAAATGAAGCTAGGCCAGAATGGAAGCCATTATATCTAAGAATTTTTGCTATCTTGATAGTAGTGAGCGCTCTAAACGAATATCAGTTCCTCTCTATATTTTTTGATATCTACACTTGATCTTAGTCAAAAAGCCGAGAAGCGATATATATTGTTTGATATCTAATTGTGTTCAGTGAATGGTTTTATACATAGCATAGGATTCTCATTCCATAAGTACAGAGAGAGGAAGAAGTCAAATGGCTATTGTAGTCAATACTGTATTGTCTCCGCTGGGCAGAGCAAGCAAATATCACCCTATGCAGAATGCTGTATTAATGAGATTTATTTCTGCCTGGAAAAATTAAATCTTACATTAGTAAAGATTGGTAGTATTGAGAAAAATATTAAATTTCAAATTATTTTGTTTAAAAACCTTCATATTTTAGTATTAATTTATGAAAATGGTATGTATGGCTATTTTTAAATGGTCTATGTTTTTATTTAGCAGTGCTGTTGAGTGGAAAGCACGAACAATTTTTACAGGAAGTGCATCAGCTGATTATAAGGCAGGCACAGCCTGAATCCTCCTGGTGGCGGCCCATTGTCATTACAGGCAAAGCTCTAAGTGCTGGGTTTTGCAAACCCTAATTCATAAAGTAAAATAAATATCATGTTAAAGTCCCTGTCAAATAACGATAGCTTCATTATTTATTTTCTTTTGGAATTACACTGTAAAAGAAAAGGGGGGGGGAATACATTCTTTTAAGGGCTCAAACAGTATCTTTTTTTTTTTTTTAAGCTTGCTCATTTATTTTAAGAGAGACAGAGACAGTGTGAACCGGGTGGGGGGTGGGGGGTGGGGACAGAGAGAGATGGAAGGAGAGAATCCCAAGAACAGAACCTGACACTGGTCCTGAACTCACGAAACCATGAGATCATGACCTGAGTCAAAACCAAGAGTCCCAACTGAGTCACCCAGATGGTCCATGGACTCAAATAGTATTTTTATATAATATTTAGCTTTTGAATTCACATTCCTTGGAACTGTTACAATTTAATAAAAACTTAAATGGTCTTTCATTGCTTCTAATATTTCCAGCTTTAAATGAAAACTTTTGGAAAAACATTTATGTCAATAGGAACAACACAACAAAGATATTCTTTGGTTGTGGTAAATATTTTACATTTTCAAAAAGCATACTTTTAATATTTAAAGTCTGTGGTACAGTAATGAAACACACATTACTTTTTATTCAAATGTTTGCATGTTTAAAAATAAGTATGTCTAGTCTTCTAGGCCATTTTTGTAAAGTGTCATGTGACTTCTTAGTCAAGAAAAAAAGATTAATTTTAGTGTGTAAGGGTAAAGTGCTAAAATTATGTTTGTGTATATAAGAATAGTTATTAGAGAATACATGTTAATTAATTGTTGTGAATTTCTAATAGCCTCAAATAAAACTGAAATCTTGTACTGTCTTATATAATTTGTTATACTGAACCAAAGTAAGGCAATCAGCGGAAAACATGAGTACAACTGTCCTATATGTGTGGCCTTTTGAGAAAGGACAGCCATTATTTAGCCTACTAGTGAAGGAGCAGCAATCTGATTAGTTTATGTTTGAGGAAAGGGAAAAACAACTGTCTATCAGAATAAGCAAATATTCATTTTATAAATTATTTTATTGTCCCCAAATAGAAAAGCCCTGTTGGCTGTGCCTTCTTCTTGTTAGCTGTACATCCAGTTATAGCTTTGATCATTATCAGTGGCGTCACTTTATAATAAAATGGGAATGCTGGAGGTTTACAAAAATGATCTACGTCTTAGTGATTTGCATTAAGCAAAACATGCCGCTTGCTAAACAACCACATTTATGCTCTTTCACACATCACCCACTTATCATTCAGGCAAAAAAGAATATATTGAACAACAGCAGGTCTCTACTGAAATGCCAGTTCTATCAAAGCTGTTGAACTATTATTCATGAACCTTTATATTATTCTTTTGTCCCCATGATTTCAATTTTTTCCTAGGTTCTGATGAATACTAACAGGTGGACATGTGAAATTCACCTCAAAACTCTTATCATTTCTAAGTGCAAGAAAGCACTATTATTTGATGATTCCTTGTTATTTGGATGGCAGCATATCTGGCAAAAGCTTGAAAACCTCAGCTATATTTTTATTCTGTGGTTCTGTGTTCTGTATATTTCCATGCCAAGGTGATATGCATGATTGCTTATCTTGAAGAGCATCAGTACAAACCAACTGTCCACCTATTTCTTGCTCAAGCGTTCTTGTCCACCCCAGTGGTAGAGACAATCTGACTCACTAATGGAGAGAGAACCGCTCTTCCTCACTGACTGGAACTTAATGGGTTCAATCTCATCTAATGTGTGGCATTTAAAAAAAAGTATAAAAAGTAATACACACATATGGTTAACTTAAAAAAAATATTTCAGTAGCACAAGAGGATTAAAGATGAAGTAAAGTTTTCTTTCCTAAGGTTATTCCAAGTCTAACCAACCAGTTGGGAGTCCTTCCAGAAACGAATCCAGGCATATAGAGAATTATCTCTGTATGCATGATCAGTGATTTCCTCCCATTGGTTCAAGTCTTGTAAAATCTGTACTGGTTTCTTATTGTTGATGCAGCAAATTACCAGAGACAGGGTGGATTAAAGAAATACAAATGTATTCTCCTATAGTTCTTGAGGTCAAAAGTGCAAAAAGGATTGGCAAGGTTGCATTCCTGATGAAAGTTTAGAAGAGAAAACACAGTCTTGCCTTTTCCAGCGTCGAGAGGCTGGCTGCCTTCCTTGCTAAAGATCTCCGCTTCAGTCAGCACATCTCCCTCTGTGCCTTTCACCCATCTGCTTCTCTCTCCGAAGGATCCTATGACCACATTGGGCCCACCTAGATAATCCAAAATAATCTCCCCAGCTCGAGATCCTTAACATAATAATTTCTGTGAAGTCCCTCTTCTCATGTAAAATAATTTGTTCATAGACTTCTGGAAGAGGACAGACATATCTTTGGAGGCAGCTTGTGTCCTACTAACATATCTCTTAAGAAAGTGTTTATGTTGTTTTCATTCATGTCCTGTACTTTTCTTTGTTTATTCCTACTTCTAATATCTTTTTTGTGGTTGTTGCAGGTTATTATTTATCCTCTGATTCTCATTTAACCTGGGTTTTTGGTAACTGGGAGAATATGACTTTCGTCTACAACGAGGCTCTCTAAAGAACCTCAATTAAATGCAAGAAGTGAGTTGTCCGCACTAAAAACTCCTCAGATCCAAAGACCTATTTCCTGTCTGTCACTCCATCTTTATATTGCTCTATTACCATTAACTGATCATTTCCTCCTGCTTGAAATGTCTTTTTTTTTTCCTCTTGTGCTAAAAATCCTATTCTCTCTTGGCTTTCATATTTGATGAAATGCTTCTTCTCAGTCTCTTATAATTTTACCACATTCCTTCTTCTACATGTGTATCCATGTTTCTTACAGTGCTAACCTTCCCTAGATGTATTTATTCCCTCTCTGGATAATCTTTATTCTTATGGCTGTGTAGCAGCCTAAGAGCAGTAAAGTCCTAAATTTACATATCCAGCCTCAACCCCTCCCTTAACTTCAGATTTGAAAATTCCGCTGCTTTTTTAACATCTCTGAATGAGTGGCTAATTACATTTCAACCTAACTGTCCAAATCAAAACTTCTGGATTTCTATATAACACCCTTACCAATCAACCATTCCCTTCCCCACTTCCTTTTCCATCTCGATAAATGGCACTGTCTTTCCCCAGCTAATTGTGGAAACACACACACCCGTTGGAGAAACATTTGACTCCTCTTCTCTTACATCCTCATCCAACTCAACATTAATACTGACAGCTCTGCTTTTGAAAGATATTCAGTGTCTCACCACTTTTCATCACCTCTATCATTAATATTCTAGTGCAAGACACTGTTGTCAATCAATTGCATCATTACAATTTATTCTTGCTCCCTTACAACATCCAGGATGGTCTTTCTCAAATGTTTAACAGATTACATCACTCTTCTGTCCAAAAACTCTGACTTCCAATCTTACTCAGACTAAAATCTCCCCATTCTTTGATATTTGGGTATATGTGGCATATTTACTCTAAAAAGATGAACATCCTTCACCTGAGATGGTTACAGGAAAAGTGGTGTTCTTAGAGAGGGAAATTTTCGAGGCAGTAAAAAAAAGTATTCCGTATAGAAGTTTAGGATAGAAATGAATTCTCTGTCAGGCAGAGTAGAAATGATAGATGGGTCAGAGAAGATACTGGGACCTTGCTCTTGGATTGTGACCACAATGTCAAGAATGTAAAATATGGCAGGAGTCTCTACTAGGAGATTCCATATTTACCTCGCGTGTTAGTTTGGATCAAAGCCCCACAGATTTAGATTCAGGCTGAAAGAATCAAGACGAGGCTGTTTGCATGCCAAAGGAGAGTCCTGGCAACCAGCATATTCATGCCAGTGGAATCATAGAGAACCCAAGAAAGAAAATAAACATCAAGGGGACAGAATTGGTGCCATTTGGTTCAACAGCTGTTTTCTATCTGCTGATTCATCAGCCAATGCCAAGGGTTGGAAGTTCTGGGTTTTACTCAATTTAAAGGGATCAATTCACTTCTAAGATCAATTCTTCATTTATTTTCTTGAACTCTTGTCATATCCATGACTCTTCTAAATTTCTTTCTTTATATTAATGTTTCCTTGTAGTTTTTTCATTTTAGAAATAATTTTAGAAGTTAGAAATTAACGAAACCTTCAATAAATGTAAAAAAAGACAATAGGACAGTTTGATGGATTTTCAAGGTCACGATGGCCCCAGGAATTTACAAGGCTGTAGTATTCTTTCACGTGTGCAAGTGTGTATTTTGGTCAGCTCATAAGTTTTTAAGCCATTAGTGATTTGGGCATTTTAATTTCTTATAACTCACATTTACAAAAAAGATCAATTCTTGTGAATATCTTCAACCCTGTCTCCTAGACAGTAAGTTTTTCAGGGCAAAGTCTTTTTGTTAGTGTGTGATACTGTGACATTTAAATATTCTGTCATACAATCTTCATGCAGAGATCTTATTTCACTTGTACCCTTTTCCAATCTATCTTAATTATAATCTTAAATGTATTATAAGGATTCAACCAATAAAACTTTCTGTATCATAACACCTTAGGTCTATGAAGTGTTTTTCTGATGTACAAATCATCTTTTAATTTTTCTAAACATTTATTTGTTTTTGAGAAAGAGAGAGACAGAATGAAAGCAGGGAAGGGGCGGAGAGAGAGAGAGACAGAATCCAAAGCAAGTTCCAGGCTTTGAGCTGTCAGCACAGACACCAATGCGGGGCTCGAACCCACAAACCATGAGGTCATGACCTGAGCCATGCCAGGTGCTCAACTGACTGAGCCACCCAGGCACCCTTGATGTACAAATCATTTGTACACACATTCTCTCCTTGCTGTTCAGAAGAGCACTGTAAGCTACACCCAGATCACCCCTGTCCTCTTACAAAGAAGAAATAAGGCTCAACAACGTTTAGTAGCTTGCTAATAAGTATCAGCAATAGAACTAGTGCCCAGATCTTCTGATTCTTAAAATTCTTTACACTCTGTAATACAATGACCATTAAATGGTTAGCCAGAAAAATCCATGGGGAGATATAATTTAGGATGTAAACTACATTACATTGCAACTATTATGGCATTCATGTTTTTACCCAATGAGGATTCCTTTGCAATTAATTCATACCCAATCAGAAAATTATTCTTTATGCCAAACTTTGACATAACGTGAGGGAGAATAAAATGACTTCTCATAGCAGAAGCACAGAAAGAACGGAGAACACAGGGGCATCTGGCCAAGGAACAGAAAGCAATCAGTAAGTAGAGAAAAGCACAGAGCCGTAACAGCTTGCCGAAAAAGAGCTTACTTGCAAAACTGGCAACAGGCATTTTGCAAAGTGTAGTGAAGAAAATGAAAGCTTCAGAGACAATACAATGAGTAATGACTCTTTACTTGATATGAACTTTCTGTAGTGGTAGAAGTACAAACCAGTCATTTTCTACAGAGAATTACACCTGATTTCTCCACTGTTCTTTAGATCAAAGATTCTCAAGAGAATAGTTGATACCGGCTGTCTCCAGTTCTCTCCTTGGTATAGAACTAACTGATAGACACATGGGTTTATTTAGTTATTCTGCTGGCCTCTAAAGATTTAGAAGCATCCTGTAGCAACTGTCACTCCATCCAGTGCTGGTGATAATCTCTTCAACATCCCGCTGACTCTGCACATGCTCTCCCAAGGCAGTCCGAGGCAGCAAGTAAAAAGAGAGGGCATATCATTACACTGAATACTTCTACAAACACCAGCTTATGGGGAGTACATTGACAGAGATGTAACAAATATAATCCCTAGCGATGCTTATAGCATATATTATCTACACATCTCATAATAGGATGTGGCGATTGTTCCAAAGTAGTCTAGAATGCCAATTCTTTGTTTCCTTTATTTCCTGAGGCCAAGGAGAAATAGGTTTGTTATTTCTATATCTGTAATGAATAGCAACCCATCAAAGTCTGTGTTCAGGTGGTATTTCAATGCTTTCTAAAAAGAATAGCCAGTTAAATGAATTTGTCTTTCCACTAAAGCAAACACAGAGAGCAGTAGCAAATATTCTTCTACCAGAAAAACT
This sequence comes from Suricata suricatta, assembly GCF_006229205.1. Lineage (NCBI taxonomy): Eukaryota > Metazoa > Chordata > Mammalia > Carnivora > Herpestidae > Suricata > Suricata suricatta. The sequence goes on from NC_043700.1 coordinate 61,104,175, forward strand.
AATATTTGCACTTTGTCTCTAAAGATAATGTTGTTTTCCCTTTTTTTTTTTCTATTTCCTCTGTGTGCTTGGTGACCTAAAGCTGTAATTGACTTTAGTCTGAAGGCTTTTTAGTGAGTGTTTGACAATGAGGTATTTATTCTGAGGAGCCACAGGCCCCAACGCTTCATGTCTCAGAGTTAGTATTTACCATTTCTTTCATACTGGAGAATAGAGACAGCAAAAGTACAAAGAAGTCAGACAAGTCAAGCTAAAAGCAAAATGAATACATGGAAAACTACAAGAGAACATGAAAGAAGATGAGGCAATGAGCAAGAAGTGATTCAGCAACATAAAATCCACTGAGGACAAACAAGCACATGACCTCATAGGGCAACTAAATATTTGATAACAATCAGTTATGAGAGCATCTATCTTTTAGGAGAAAATTCCTACTCCTTTTTTCCCTTCCCATCTCTCTATATCTGATGCCTTTCCCTCTTTCTGACCATGTTTTCTTTAAATTTGATGACTTAACATTTTATTCTCAACATTTTACAACACTATATTTATATTTATATACTATATAAATAAATATAAATTTAATTTATAAATTTAAAATAGAATTTATCTCATTAATAGATTTTTTACATGTTAAAGCATCCTTGCATCCCAGGGATAAATCTCACATGGTTATGGTGTACAATTCTTTTAATGTATTGTTACATTCAATTTTCTAGTATTTTGTTGAGAATTTTTGCATATTTATGCATCAAAGATACTAGCTTATAGTTTTCTTTAAGAGTAGTATCCTCGTCTGGCTTTGGTACCAGGGTAATACTGGCCCTCTAAAATGAATTTGGAAAAATTCTGAATTTTTGAAGAGTTTAAGAAGGATTGGTGTTAATTCTTTAAATGCTTGATAGAATTCACCAGTGAAGTCATCCCGTATTGGATTTCTCTTTGTTTGGGTGTTAGTAGTTAACTCAAATTTTCTACTTCTGCATGATTCAGTCCAGTTAAGTCATATGCTTCTAGGAATTTATTTATTATTTCTAAGGTTGTCCATTTTGTTGATCTATAACTGTTTATAGTAGTCTCTTAAGGTCCTTTTTATATACGTGGCACCAGTTGTAATGTCTCTTCTTTACGTTTCGATTTTACTTATTTGAGTCTGCTTTCTTTTTTCTTGCCTTCTTAGGTTGTGAATTTTGTTAATATTTTCAAGAAATCAACTTAGTTTTGTTGATTTTTAAAACTGTTTTTCTAGTCTCTATTTTTTCAAAATGTTGTCAAATGCTTGTTTGGTACCCATTAAGATGATCATAAAATTTTTATTCTTCACTTTTTTAGTGTACTTTATCACATTTATTGATTTGTAAATGGTGAACCAGTTTTGCAGTTGATAAATTCTACTTGATCATGGTGGATGATTCCTTTAATATGCTGTTGAATTCAGTTTGCTAGTGTTGTGTTGAGAATGCTTGCATCTAAATTCACCAGGGATATTGGCCTGTAATTTTTTTTTTTTCTGATAGTGTCCTTCTCTGGTTTTGCTATCAGAGTAAACCTCGCCTCATAAAATGAGTTTGAAAGTGTTCCTGTCCCTTCAACTGTTTGAAGAATTTGAGAGGGATTGGCACTGATTCTTCTTGGAATGTTTGGTAGAACATTTACCAGTGAAGCCATCTGGTCCTGGGCTTTCTTTTGTTGGGATGTTTTTGATTACTGAATCAATGTTCAAACTTCTTATTTCTTTATGGTTCAGTCTTGGTTGGTTGGATGTTTCTAGGAATCTCCCCCTTTCTTGTAAGTTAGTAGTTTTTATGATTCTTATACTATCATTATGTCATTATGTAATAATGTCTCCTTTTTCATTTCTGATATTTATTTGCATCTCCTCTCTTTTATCCATTAGTGAATTTTTCAGTTCCGTTATTATATTCTTCAGTTCCAGTATTTCTATTTGATCTTTTTTGTATCTTCTTTCTGTTTGCTCAAAGTCTTACAGTGCTCACCTGTTTTTCTTCTGCATGTTTAGCATTTTTATGGTGGTTATTTTGAATTCTCAGGCAATTCATATGTCACTGTTTGATTAGGGTTAGTTACTAAGGCTTTATCTTGTTCCTTTGTTTCAGCCATGTTTCCCTGTTTCTTTATTTTCCTTGACTCTGTGTTGGTATATGTGCAGTAGAAAAAAACAGACACCTCTTGTAGTCGTCACACATTGGTCTTGTATAGGATAAGATAGATAGATAGATAGATAGATAGATAGATAGATAGATAGATAAGGCTCCTGTAGATAAGTGTATGCTAGACCAATCAATCTAGCAAGAGATTCAGGATGCCTCTCAAACCTTTTCTGTGTGTATGTTTTCTCTGGACTTGTGTGTCTAAATTCCCAATAAGAGGAGTTTGCTGGTTCTTCCTCCTACCCCGTCAAGAGGTTATAATCTTGCTTCTTTTTGTGTCTATCTGCTGTACTATGTCAGGATTTTCTAAGTTCTTTTTCTGTTCTCAGTGGCCCTCAGACATCTAGAGTATGTTGGGTCCTGTGCATGCTTTGAGACTGGAGAGGCTAAAGGTATTGACTTGGGGGTTCACCTGAAAAGTCTGAACATTGAGTATATGCTTCAGTCTCCTCTTTTCTTCCTTAGAGATAAGCCAGGGGCTGGAGTCTTGCTGGGGGAGGGGCTCCTGTAGATAAGTGTATGCTAGTCCAAGCTGTCTTTGTTCTCAGTGGCTCCCAGTCATCTAGAGTATGCCTTCTTCCATTAGAGCTCTAAGACAAGCAAAACAGAAAATAGCCTCTTGGGTAGCCCTGGAAAAGATGGAATGTTGAACACATGGCCCAACTCTCCTTTCCCAATGAGAAGGTGGGATCTAGTGTTTTTTAGAAACTTGCTCTGTGCTAGACCAGGGAGAGGGATACTGGTGAATGCTTGCCTGCTGGTACAAACTATCATCTTTGTTTTCAGTGACTCTGAGCCATCAAGAGTATACTGGGTCCTGGCAATGATCTGAAACAGAAAAATTAGAAATCGGCATGTTAAGCTTCCTACTCTTGGTCATGGCTCAGGTCATGATCTCATGGTTTGTGAGTTTGAACCTCAAATCGGGCTCCATGCTGGCAGTACACGGCCTGCTTGGGATTCTCTCTCTGTCCCTCCCCCTGCTCTGTCTCTCTCTCTCTCTCTCTCTCAAAATAAATAAATAACCTTAAAAAAAAAGAAATGAGTTCTTTGGGAAGCCCTCTGAAAACTTTAAATGTTGGATGTAATGTCCACTTCTTTTCTTCTCTCTCCAGGGAGAAGCTGGGAGTTGGGGGGGGTTCTTCCCATTCATATGGTTCTGTGTCAAAGAGTGAAATTATGGTAAGAGGGTGTCTCCGCATTTTTGTTTTGTTTTGTTTTGTTTTATGAGCTTTGATGAGGCTGGTTTCACACTGACCTGGGTTGCAAGAGCTTCTGAACTAGTTTCTGGATTTCTCACAAAGGGATGTGATATTGTTGGATATCTGTGAAAGGGAAAGAATGCCTAGGGCTTTCTATCTTGCTACCTTGCTGATGTCTTCTCCTCCTCAAAATTAATTTTAATAATCCTTTCTTAATGGACATTTTGATTATACTTCTTTAATATACACAATTTTTCATGAGTATCCTATAACTAATTTTAAGTAAATTCCTGATTATTTTCTTAATAGAAAATTTCTTAGAATGCAATTTCTGGATAAAAAGTAAGGCTTTTGAAATATATTTGTAAATTATATCCCTGAAAGTCTGCATGGCTTTATAGACTGTTGAGAAGTATGTAAGAGTTATCGGACAATATTTAAATGATCACTATCCTTTAGAGATTAATAAGTTCAGACACAGAAAAGACACCGACATATGGGAGGAAAAAAACTGAGTTGGTGGGAAGGTGGGCAGTGAGTAATAAGCATTACATTAGTAAGGCATCTAATTGGTCTTCATCATAAACAACACAGACCACGCATACTGTTTACGAATTTGTTGTGTTCTTGAATTCCTGTGAAAAGCTGTTTCTCTTAACATTCCTATCTTGTAACATCATAATAATCAAAATGTAATTATCCTAGAAGCAAGGACATGAGCACTCACTCTTAATTTTTACTCTTAATAAATCAAACTCAGAATCTCAGTCCCCTTTTTTCTAATCTATTCCATCAGTACTGAAGCTATTTAGATAAGATGGCGGTTAAGAGTCCATTTAGCTTTTGGGCAAAAGTAATTTGCTGTTGGAATTTGGTGGAGATTTTGCTATAACATAATCCTTTCCTTAGTGTAGGGAAAATTGGACAATTATCACTTTGGGATGATTTATATAAAGAGCTACCAGGGAGCTAGTGCCTGCTAGCTTTGTAATAATACAGCTGTCACAGGGCCCAAAATGTCTCTTTCATCTAGCTGGAATTTTCTTTGTTTGTTTATCTTTTTTCTCTCTCTTGGACCAGACTGAAATTCTATGATAAAGAGAAAAAGAAAGTACTAATAAGAATGATATACAATGTTGAGAAATGGTTCTGCCTTTTCATCAATAGCTCTTTTTGGTCTAATTTTTTGGTATGTTGGTACAGACGTGGGTAAATATTTTTGGCTCCAATCTTAATATGGAAATTGCAGAACATAAAATAAAGGAAAAAAAGTATTAATCCATGATTGGAAACTGTTTGTGGATGGAAAAGCTCATACATGTCAGGGACACAGTACCACAAATGAAGCTCGGGAGAGAGGAGAACACCATATTGTGTTATTTGTGAGTGTGCCTGTGTATAGGCACCATATGTGAGCTTTTGCCTTCTTTAGTAATAATGAACAAAAATAGGCAATGTGTATACTGAGACTGCAACACCATCATTTAATTTGTAACTTCTTACAGGGTAGCACCTATAGTTTTATAAGTTCTCGGGTTACACCTAATTACATTCAGCCTAAATATTTTGACAGTTAATTTTTTTTTAAAAGAAAGATAGCTCATGTTAACCTAATAATTTCTTGCCAAACTACTCTTCTGAGAATAATTAACTGATCTCGCCATTGCACAAAGTACTTTTAGGAAACACTTCTAACACTTTTATTTAAAAGCTGGTATTGTTCACTTTTCACCAGGACAACATGACCAGTTAAGAAATGGTTAGCAATAGGGACGCCTGGGTGGTTTAGTTGGTTGAGCGTCTGACTTCAGCTCAGGTCATAATCTCATGGCTCATGAATGCCAAGTCCCGCATTGGACTCACTGCTGTCAGTGCAGAGGTTGCTTCAGATACTCTGTCCCCTACCCCTGCTTGTGCTCTCTCTCAAAAATAAATAAAATAAAATAAATAAAAAGGGGGGTGCCTGGGGAGCTTAGTCGGTTAAGTGTCCGACTTCAGCTCAGATCATGATCTCACAGTTCCTGAGTTTGAGCCTTGTGTTGGGCTCTGTGCTGACTGACAACTCAGAGCCTGGAGCTTGCTTCAGATTTTGTGTCTCCCTCTCTCTCTGCCCCTTCCCAGCTCATGCTCTGTCTCTCTTTTTCTCCCCAAAAGTAAATGAAACTTTAAAAAATTAAGGAAAAACTATTTTAAAATAAAAAGAAATGTCTAGCAATAATAAGTCCTCCAGATGTTTGCCTTGCTTTATTACATTTCAGGATACATCACTTCCCTCAAAGCAGGTTGCTAGGGTGATATGTGACCTCTTTCTTTAAAAACTTCCTTTAAGCTGAAAAGCCAAAGAAGTGAACTAAAACCAGCAGGGCTGTTTTTAGAAGAGTGAACACACAGAAACAATTTGGAATGAAAGGCAAAGGAACAACAAGAAAACTCTCATAGAGTAATAGTTGATGCTTTCTTTTCCAAACAGACAAAACATCCACACCGAACGAGAGGCCTTGTGGCAAGCAACTGATTTATGTCTTGAACTTTCGAACTAGATAGTTAGTTTTCAGCCATTATATATTAAATTAAAATGTTAGACATTTTAATCATTTGTGGGCATGCACATTCAAACTCCTATCAATTTCCTCAGAAGAAAAATACTGAAAATAATGTAATAAGGGTGATAAAATATTTGTTTTATGAAACATTAAAATGAAGTTCATTTCTGGGAAAGTCACCTGATAACAATAGAAAGGGAACTAAGACATTTATTTAATTTGTTATGAAAAGTGCATATTCCTCAAGTTTTTAATAAAAGCAATAGAATTCAATACATCTGTATGTTCTATGTTTCTTAGAGAAGAAACAATCCGTTAAAATGAATACATTGGGGTTCCTGGGTGGCTCAGTCAGTGAAGCACCCAACTCTTGACTTCACCTCAGGTCATAATGTCTTGGTTGTGAGATGGGGTCCAGCAGCACAGGGCTCCCTACTCTATGTGGAGACCGCTGGAGAGTCTCTCTCTTCCTCCCCATCTAACCGCCCCCCTCAGTTCTTGCTCTCTCTCTAAAAAAAAAAAATAATATTTTTATTCTATTCAACATAAACAAACAAACATGACACCATCCAAATGAACATAAAAATTTGACTTCCAGTCAAAAATTTCCACATGGCCATCTGTACTTTGAAATCACTTGGAAAGAAAAGTTCCTGACTCTAAAGGACACAGCAGTAAGAGAACTTCTGAAAAGACCAGTAAATGAATAATTTATGTCTATTTATTTATTTCAATTTTCACTGAACACTGGGAAGCCCTGTTCTGGCATCTCTATCATGTGGGGCTAGCTGACATGTTTCGATACTGTAGTGCTTTTGGAGTGCTGGTTTAATCGCCAACATCGCCCATTGCCTCCAGGTTGCTGTCCTTCTATTTAAAGGTGAAGGGTCTTCCCGGTCTTGAATTGATCACTGCAGCAGCAAACTGTGAGCAATAATTAAAGTTATGGAAGGGCAGCTGATAAATACTTTCTACTGTGAGATGAACAGAGAAATTTCAGAGCTTCTGGAATTTGTCAAACATTCTAAAAAGGAAATGACCCTTTATGAAGAATTGTTATGATGATAAAACTTTAGCAAAACTGATGAATAAATAGAGGATCCAAAGGAAACCAGAATAGAGAGATTTTCTAGTTATACATTCCTAATGATGTCACTATTTCTCTTGTAAATAGAATTATTGCTCTTTTTATTGTTGTTGAATTTTTTTAAGTTTTAAAAATTAATTTATTTATAAAAAAAGATACAGAGAGCAAGCAGGGGAAGGGCAGAGAGAGAAGACAGAATCCCAAGCAGGCTCCATGCCGTCAGTGCAGAGCCTTATGGGGGGTTCAAACTCAAGAACCGTAAAATCATGACCTGAGCCGAAACCAAGAGTCAGATGCTTAACTCCCTGAGCCACCCAGGTTCCCTCTTGTTATTGAATTTCACACTGAATATGAACTTGGAGTCCACCTAACTCAGGTTTGGTACAAAGTGAGGTTCAAAGCAGTGCAGTCTAGAAATCCAGAGGTAATAAAAAGGAAATGTTAGCATTTACTAAAGTTCTTTAAAGAACACTAAAGGCAATTATTTAATACCAACAATACCTTTCAACGTCTTTGTTTCTACTCTGTGTGTGTCTGTATAGTGTGTATATAATGTGTGTGTGTGCGCGCATGTGTGTGTGAGCGCGCAGGTGCTACTTTGGAATTTCTCAGGTGTTAAACCCTCTAAATGTTCATCTAAACCCACTTGCATGATTTTGCCTCTCATTCTCCTTCTCCCTCTTCGCTGTGTAGGTCACCTTAGCCTATTTGCCTTGCTTCTTCACCGTCTCTTAGCTCTATTTATTCTGCGAGTTCTGCATCATGCACAAAAACCAGGTAAATACATATTATCATGTAAGGTAAAAATTAGGGCACACACGGAATTGAAGAGATTTCCTCTTAGGGTGAAAGGAGTCTCTAAATTAAATTAACTTGCATCACATTTCCTCAGGCATCTAAAACTTATTGTTTTAGCACATTAAATACGACACAACACCTCAGGAGCACACTTGCAGTAACGCACGGTTGGGTATTGTGTGACTATGATTAGGCTCACATCGTTTACCCGGAACCCATGCTCATAGGTTAATGTGTGGGAGTTATTTGGAAGTGACTACTTTGTGATTATTTGGGATAAAAGCTTCTCAGTTCAAGGTAAGGTCATCTTTGCACACCATAGGCTTTACCACCTTTATTTTTTTGCATTTATGATAATATAGTCTAAATGAAAAATAGCATTTTTTACTTACCTTCTCAGTAATGTGGCATACATTTTAAACAATTGAATTTTGTGGAACTCTTTTATATCATTATGGTAGGAGTTACCTTTATATTGGTTATGTCAATAATGCATGTTCCTTCTAAAGAATTCAAGGAGTACAGAGAGGCAAAACAAGAAAGTAAAAACTTCACCCCACATCTTATCATTTAGATGCAGCTGGCATGAACATTGAACACTGTTCCATACTTCTCTCTGTCCAATACATGTGGCTTTATGTTCCAAATAATAAAAAGATTTTGTAAGGAACATCCTCATATATGAAAAAGAACTATCTGAAATCGATATATCCTAGTGAGTCTTACTAGTCCAAAAAGTAATAAACTCTCATCACAGACTGTCATCCTAAGAAGGGCCTTTCTTTCTGTGTGAACATCATATAAAACTAGAGCACTAAGATCTACATTCACACGTCTGCCCAGCTCAATAAATCTTTTATGTTTTGGTTAAAACTTCAAACTAAGGAATGCATCCAGGTTTAATGTCATGTTAGCAGTACTTCTTTTAAAAGCATTTATAGTTTTGGGGTGTCTGGGTGGTTCAGTCAGTTAAGTGTCCAACTCTTGATTTCAGTTCAGGTCATGATCTCAGGTTGTGGGATTGAGCCCTGCATGGGCTGACACTGTGAGCCTGCCCGGGATTCTCTCCCCGCCTCTCTCTTTGCCCCTCTCCAACTTGCACACACATGCATGCTCCCTTTCTCTCTCAAAATAAATAAACTTAAAAAATAAAAATAAGAATACGTATATGTTTCACAGGCCTCAACTGATAATCACCATACCAGCATACCCAGGAATCAAAACATCAGCTTAACTGCAGCCCTTACAAAGTAGAGTTTGAGTTGACTGTCTTTGGCCTGGGTGGTAAACTCTCCAAATAGTCATCTAAACTCATTTGTATGGGTTCTGGCATGTTCCCCCTGGCATGTGGAGCAGAGTTGAGTGGGATAAGGTTTATTCACCCTCTGCCTATAATCTTTACAGAATTTAATTATCCCTTATGGAGGAAGAGGTGGATAAAGTCACATGTTTATTTAGACAAAGAGATGCCAAGTTTTAAAAAAGAAAGGCACTATAGGATGGAACCAAAAGATGGCAGTGACCTTGAATTTAGACAACTAAGTCTCAAATCCTGCTTCTGCTACTAGCCAACTATTGACATGGGTAAATAATTTCATTTTAACCTCACTTTTCTTATCTCTGAAATGGAAGTAAAACCACATAAAGTTGTAATAATTAGAGCAACAAATGCTAACGTTTTTACAAATGTTAAACAACGTTAGACATGTTTAACAAGTGTTAAAATCCCTAGTTCATCTTCATCTGTTTCTTAATCTCTGTCCTTTTCTTCAGATTTCCAATTAATTCCATTATACCAATAAAAAAATAATATGACATATCACCAGTGAGAAACTTAATCAGATTACTCAGATGATCAGGTAGGTTCCAGAAAAATAAACTCTGTCTCCTACCCCCCAGTCCATTTTCTGTGCCCACAATGTTTCTTTTAAGGGCCAGTGATTCTCCTTCAGTCACTCTTAAGAGTACGCTTTCTTTTAATTTATTGGTAAAAAATAAAAGTCCACATTTAGTTTCACAGCATGAAAGATGAAGAAGTCTTTTGCGGTTCTCTCCAATACCAAACCTAGTTGTTTCTTAGGAAAATAATTCAATGTGTCCTCATGGGTAGAATTCATTCATATGTGTCTACTCCTGTTCAGGAAATGAAGGTCCTAGATCATTAAATAAGAGGCAGGGAAGCTTATTGGAGTCCAGACAATACGATTACCAGCAGGTTAAAGCTGCTGAAAAGAAGAAAATGCAGGGGCTTTCAAATTTCCAACCAGTAACAGTCACAGTCTTGCTGTGTTTTGGTAAGTACACCTAGGTAGCCAGTTTTGAACAGCTTTTTGCAGAAAGCCCAAGTTGTATTTCTGAGATGACAAACATATGAGATCTTGTTTCTGTATAGGGGCTTAAAAACAAAAGAAATGCATTTTGAGAAGATAAGCTTATATCAGTGAAGAGTTAATCACCAGGCTACAGGTAAGTGTGCAGAGACTCTGGAAAATTTGGGGAAGTCTTCTGTCTTATTCACATCCTCCACTCATTGTTCTCATCTGTTCAGTTCTCACCGTTAGAAGTTTGGAATTGCAAAGTCGATCTTAGCAGTGGTGGTGGAGGAGGTAGTAATGGTGGCAACTGCAATGAGGACAATTATAACACTTCCGAGCTCAGGCACCCTGTTATGGGCTCTCTGTGCCCTGGCTCAATCATCACAGTGTTTAACCGCAGCGATAATTCAACAGTTACCATTGATGACAGGCATCTCATGTATAGATTTGTGCTGTTCCTTAATACACACAATCTCCTTTAATTTTCTATTTTAATTCTCTGAGGTTAGTATTATTTCCTACTTTATAAATATGGGATCTTATTTTCAGAGGTGTTAACTTAAGTCATTTCTCAAAGGTTTAGATATATACTGTGTATTTACAGCTTGTGATTGGTGCACTTGTTTTTATCATTATATTACATTGCATTAATTCAGACATATTTTATGATTGCCTTTGCTATTAATAATAGATCGTTTTTATTTGGGACCTAGGCATTATGTCAGGCATTATACTAGAAATTTTATTATGTTATGTTGATTAATACTCATATTTACCTATATCATTGCTCTTAGCCCTTAATAGATGAAGACATTGAGGTTCAGAGAAATGAGTCCCTCAGGCTAAGGCTACACATTAGTTGGATGAGATATTGATCCAGGCCTGTACTGGTCAAAACTCTCTAGTTTCCAATGAACGTGAGTGCAGAACAACCCAGGGAAACCAACAAACTAAAATAATAGTGACAGCATCATCTTTAGGTGTACAGATATCTAGTATGAGGGTTAAAATGAGTATGAGATACATGTCTAAGACTGATTAAAATCAGTAAGCTATACTGACATACAAAGATAAAGAAAATACCAAAATCTGGCACTAATACTTTAATCAAGCCCTGTTCAGTTGACACTAGTCATTAAAACCCTTGTCTGAGTATGTTTGAAATACCTCTCAAATCTCATGTTATAATTCAGGTGAAGTGACTAGAACGTAAATTGTATTTTATCAGAATGATACCCTGGACACTAGGATGTAACAACAGAAGTAATATGGCAAGCTTTCATTTATTCATCTAATTTTAGGATTTGTATGTCCAGCATAGAGTTTGCCATGTACATAGAAAGTAAATATGGATTTTTTCCCCTGAGATTGGCAGCAAGACAGGGATGTTTAATCACTAAATCTATTAAAATTATACTGGAGGACTTAGCCCATGTAATAAGTCAAGGACAATAAACAAAATGTATGAGGATGAGAAAAAAAGAAATAAAACTATTGATACTTGCAGATCAAGTGATCATATTTGTAGAAAATTCAAAGTAATTCACCGATAAATCATTAGAATATATATGCCAAATTAGTACATTTACTGATAAGAAAGTTAGTATAAAAATAATATTCTTATATACTAGCAATGAACATTTTAAAAATGAAATGTTTACAATTTGTAATATCTAAAATAACATTGAAAAACACCAAATACTTAGAAATTAATCTAAAAGATATGCAAAACTGCTATTCTGAAAACTACAGTAGCTGAGAAAATTTAAAGACTATCTAATAAATATCTATAAATTTGAAAATGTAATAATGTTATGTTATGTCAATTTTAATTTCTAACTCAACTAACTTATAGATTGATTGCAAGTCTATTCATTATTCAAAATAGCATAATAAAGTATGTTATTATTATTAATTGTTGTTATTATTGTATTCTAGTGTTGAAATTCTAAAATTTATTATATAAATACAAAGGGGAAATACTAATCAAGACAAAGGACAAATCTGAAGAACTTTCAAAACAGCCACTCTTACCAGAGCTATGGGGAAAGTGTCTAAGAGCCTCATGACCTTAATGAGAAATTTCTCAATCAGACCATGAAAAGCAACTTACTAAAAGGAGAAGATTAAATGATTCAAATTAAGTAAATTAAGAGCCTCTATTAAATAAAAGAGTGAAAAGACAAGCCAGAGTGAGAGAATAAAGAAGGTTATATTCATATGAGGAATATATGAAGAACAATCAATCAATAATAAAAGACAGGACATCCAACATAACAACAAAATACTTGGATAAGCTTTTCACAAAAAATAATATCCAAATAACTAATAAATATATTTAAAAATGTGCAACTCAGGGCACCCAAGTGGTTCAGTTGGGTGAGTGTCCCACTCTTGGTTTCAGCTTAGGTCAGGACCTCACTGTTTATGGGATCCAGCCATGCGTCAGGTTCTACGCTGACAGTGCTGAGCCTATTTGGGATTCTCTCTCCTTCTCTGTCTACCCCTCTCCCTGCTTGCACACACTCTCTCTCTCAAAATAAGTAAACATTTTTTTTTTAATGTGTGACTCTACTAATCAGAGAAAGGCAAATTAAAACCACAAGGTGATACTACATGACACTGTGAGGAATGGCTGAACTTTTAAATAAAAACAGGAGCGCCAGAGTGGTTCAGTTGGTTCAGCGTCTGGCTTCGGCCCAGGTCAGGATCTTGCAGTTCATGGAGTCGAGCTCCGCGTCAGGCTCTGTGCTGACGGCCAGCTCAGAGCCTGGAACCTGTCTTTGGATTCTGTGTCTCACTCTCTCTCTGATCCTCCCCTGCTCACACTCTCTCTCTCTCTCTCTCTCTCTCAAAAATAAAAATAAAACATTAAAAAATTAAAACATAAAAATAAAAAGCCTGACAATATCTAATGCAGACAAGGATATGAAGCAAATAGAACTCTCTACACCGCTGGGCTGGTGAGAATGGACACTTGTGTAATCATTTTGGATGGTAAGAATGGACACTTGTGTAAAAAACTTTTTATTGGAGAACTATTCAGCAATATCGGCTAAGGCTGATCATGGGTACAGCCTATAATCCAGCAATTCTATTTCTAAAATATACCCCTCATTTAATATATTCTTAAAAACTAGACATTTTAAAAAATACTTTTGGGACAAAATATGAATAATCTAAAGCCAGGAAAAAATATCAAAGTTTGTAAAAAGTCAACTTCTTCAAGGGGGTAAAAAATCAGCCCCTTTAAGGATCCTTGTTCTAGATGGATGTATGGTTTTATCCAGCTTAAAGGAGCTGTACAAAATTATTCAAAGTATTATAGAAATTATTCAATTTATAGAGTTATTCAAAGTACTATAACTAATTAATCAATAAATTAATAATATAGCTTATATTATTATAAAAATATCATTTTTATCTTTTAAATATGTTTTCACAGTTCTTTTGCCAAAAATCATATTGATTGAAACAAAAATAAAACTAAAATGGAACTAACATGAGTGTGACAAGCCTAATGAAATGTTAGTAAATCACATTTGGCAATATTAATATGCCATGGTAATGCTGGAAGTGGTCACAAGTTAATAATACAAACTGTAAAGATTTTCTCCAAATGTCACATTTGGATCCTACCACTGGGACTTTCTCACTTGCGAACTATTTCTTTCCTCATCTCTGGATTTACCAATTTGGGACCTTAGGGCAAGATGTGACAGGGACCATATGGAGCCAAAGTTCCTGCTTTTGAGGAAGAGTTTTTCCTTTCACTGACAGAGTATCATTCAACAACTACTGCAATCTTTGAACAATTAAATTAGTGAATTCTCCTCATTTGAAAGGGAATAGGGGAGAATGGGAAGGATTTGAGCTGTGGGGTGCTTGGTGTGAGAAAAAGCAAAAGCGAGCCTTACCCTCTGCAGAGTTCAGAAGGGAATTCTTTCTTTAGAACTTCTTAAAAATGTTTATTTATTTTTGAGAGAAAGAGAGAGAGAGAGAGAGCGACAGAGACAGAGACAGAGAACAAGCTGAGGAAGGGCAGAGCCAAAGGGAGACACAGAATCCAAAGCAGGCTTGATGTTCTGAGCTCTCAGCACAGAGACTTGACGTGCGGCTTGAACTCATGAACCGTGAGATGATGACCTGAGCTGAAGTCAGGACACTTAACCAACTGAGCCACTCAGACACCCCCAGAAAAATTCGTATTTCCAGTCTCATAAAAAAAGCTATAGAGGTAAGTTATGGAGTTCAGCCCGCACTGTCTCATGAAAGCTCATTGTCAAATTTCCATGGGAACTTGCAAGTTGGTTGTTAAAACCAGCCATTTTTTTAAAATAATAAACTCATAATTAAGTAAATCATATTAAAAGCAAATGTAATACATATTCCAAATTCATCACTTTCTAATAATTTTACAATTTGTTCTTGAAGTTATTTGTGCCTTTTGTATCTGTATGGTGAAAATACTATATACACAGTGGTGCGCTACTGTACGTCTCTTCTCAAGTCCACACGCTGATAGCCTGAAATTGACCAAGCGGGTGGTGTCTACACTCCCTAAATCACCCCTTGCAGGAAGACACTTGTTAAACATTTACCAGCATGTTCTGAGAGGCTCTGTCAATAACAAAAGTGTTCTGAGCATAATTCTTGACAGCCATATCATTGGCAATCATTTTGTAGACAAAGTAACTTTACATCACATATACATGTATACTTGACATATATGTGTGGGTATGTATTATATATACATATATATTTGCTACCCCAGCCTTATTATTAATGATGCCCTCTTTTCATTCTAAGAAGTGTTCCAGTTTAGAGGATAAATTATGTGGTTATTCTCTTTATGGAGCAGGCTTGCCCAACCTCAGCACTTTTGATATTTTGGGTTGGATAATTCTTTGTTGTGAGGGATTGTCCTGTGTTCTAAAGAATGGTTAGCAGCTCTAGAGGCCTGTACCCTTCTACTCCAGTTATGACTACTAAAAATGCCTCTAGGTATTTTTAAATAACTCAGGGGTGGGGGCAAATTCCCTTCTGCGAATACTGTCATGCATTGTAAAAGTTAAAACAATTACCTCTCCCACCCAGAAAAGAGTCTTCTTTGATGCCAAAAGAAAAAGAGATCTCATTCTTTTTTCTTAGACCATTTCCTTTAAAAATGTCATTTTAGAGGTCATGGGTGGCTCAGTTGGTTAAGCATCCAACTTCGGCTCGGATCATGATCTCATGGTTCATGAGTTCGAGCCCAGCGTTGGGTTCTGTGCTGACAGCTCAGAACCTGGAACTGGCTTTGGATTCTGTGTCTCCCTCTCTCTCAAAGCCTCCTCTCTCCCCCCCCCCTCAAAGATAAATCATAAAAAACATTTAAAAAATTTTAATGTCATAGTAAATTCTTTCTTTATCCCTTTAATTTGTAAGGCTTTTTAAAAACTGAAAACAAAAACAAAAACAAAAGCCCTTGCCAATTCTACAATGCAGGAAAGTGTCTCTTAAAGACTTTGGAACTGCTTCTTTGAATTGAAACCATCAAGGAAGTTGACACCCTATCAACCATCTCTGTAAGAGTTTACCCCAAGTGCCTGGCTCCAAGTAGTCACTACCTGCATTTTATTTTCTCCTGGTTAAAGACAATTAGCTAACACAGATGTCATCCAATACCAAGTTAATTTAAGATGAACTATGTAGGACTAATGGTTCTGTCAAGTTCTCTTACCTATGAGCAAGTTGTCATTTATATTGAAGTCATATAGGTAATGGATTGCATCTGCCTATTTTTATAAAAGGGTGAGATTTCCTTCTGTCTTTACAATCTTTTTACCATATTGCCTGTGATGCTCATTAAGTCTGGTCTAATGCTTATTCAGTAATAAAACCACTAAATTCTTTTCTGCCTTGTAGAAAGGATTCACTGGGTTGACAGGACATTTTATTTTATTTTGCCCAATAAGAGCAACATCAGGAGTAAAGCAGAATGGAGAAAGCTGAAGCAAACTAGGACAAAGGAGTGACTAAAGTTGCATCAGCTGTCAGAGAGAAACACAAGAAGCATGCAGTCTTACGCATAACCTTTACAAGAGTCAATGTCATCTAATATTTTGGGGGGAAATGTTTGCTTCTTCCCAGTCCTGTCTGCTCCCAAGTTAATACACACTGACCATTGCTCTTCCTTACTATTTGTCTTCTTACCAATGTCCTTTGTTCCTGTCACTTCTATTCTCTTTCTACATCTGGGATCCCCTTGACATGGAATATCATTCCACTTCATCTTCCCCTCTGTGAGCACTTAAGCAAGACTAGTGTTTTGTAGATTTTCCTCAGGATATGGCGAGGTGATAACAAGGAAGAAGACAACAGCACAGCACAGCAGAGCTGGCAATAGAAGCCTGAGAATGATGATCGTTAGCCTACAGTTTCTCATTACCGCAGGGGCTTTCCCACTGGCCACTGTTTACTCTTCTCATCTCTTAACTTACCACTTTGGACCTCCTATCTCTACTCCATGGATAATAAAGGATGTCCAAAACATTGTTTTTGTGTGTGTAGTTAAAGTCAGTCCCTACGGTGTCTAAAAATATTGTGTAGCTAGGCAGGTACTACCTTGATCCCAATTATGAAAAAAATGAAGTATTGCTAAGAGAGTGCAATTGAGAGATGCTAAATATTATATGTGTGATCCTCTAGTGAAACTGGGCTGAGAAGAAGGGAGAATCATAGCAAGTTGAATTTGGAGAAAGCAGTAAGGGAATATGTACAGAAACTGAATGTATATAGAGCTTATAGTTATACAGAGAGAAGTAGACACATGAGATACAGTTGAATCAACTCAGTGACAGAACCCTAGATTGAAGATTTATATTGTCTTGAAGAGAACCCCCCACCCCAGTGCTTCATGAAACCTTTCAATTCTCAAAATATGTTTAATTCTTTGTGAGAACTTGCAATATATCTGTTCATAGATTTAGTCTTTCAACATTTATTTATCACCTGTTCTACATCACTGTAATAGACTCTGGGGATATACTGACCAATAATTTATACTGATATAATTTAGAAAAATCTTTATCGTCAAGGAACTTACACTTTGAAGGAATGTTCTCAAGATTCCCTAGCTCATTCTTGTCATATATATCTTCACATTCAACCCTATAGAGCTTAATATAACTTAGATTTTGTATAGTTAATAAACTTAATTAAAACATTAGGCAAATCTAAAAAAATTTAAGAAAATAAAACTTCTTGGAGATTTGGTCTTAAACCTCTATACGTTGCTGATGTTGGACAGCTTCTGGATTTTTATTTATAGGTCAAAGTTAAGGAATTCACTTTTTGGTAGGTCAAAATGACTGCTGGCAATTTTATGGTTAAACAATATATTTTTCCTTATATCTGAAGACTAGTATATGAAAACATTTCATTTTTAAAACATTGTTAACATTAGGGGTTCCTGTATGGCTCAGCTGGTTAAGCATCCAACTTCAGCTCAGGTGATGAGCTCACAGTTCATGAGTTCGAGCCCTGCATCAGACTCTGTGCTGACAGCTCAGAGCCTGGAGACTGTTTCAGATTCTGTGTCTCCCTCTCTCTCTGTCCTTCCCCCTCTCATGCTCTGTCTCTCTCTCAAAAATAAATAAATATTTAAAAAAATTAACTTTCTTAACATTAAAGTTGGTTTTCATTATAATTATATACTTCTGGCTACATAATCAAAATATGTGAATGAAAGTCGAAATTATCTGAGATAATTAACTATGAAAAGAAAGAGTATTCCTTGGGTTGAAGAATATGGTGATATGAATCAAAATTGTCACAACAATATACAGTATGTTCAAATAACATTTTGACATACAAACTTGATGTTAGGGGGGAAAGCTGTGTGAAAAAAATTATAAGGATAGTGAAAAATTATATGGGACAGCATAATAATCCACTGGTTTCTATATAATAATGAAAACAAGCATCCAGTTCTTTGGATATACGGTTTGCTCACACTTATAAGAAAATCAACTGGCTTTGGACATTCTACTGCTCCCTATATTTAATGGTACTGATTATAAGCTGTGGATTTATAAGTCTAAATTTGAATACTGAAATAAGTAGCACTGTTAAAAGTAAATCCAAACATGTGTTTCTGGGTCCTGGGAAATTCCTCCTTCTCTTGGGGTCTCTGGTTGGTTCAAGGCAGTTCTGTCAATTGCACCTGTTCATGACGTGGTTGACACTGAAGCTTGGAAAGAACTATGACGTTGAAAAAGACAGAAGATTATTTTTGTGTTACACGAATGAGACATCTAGAGTTGAGAGACTTATTTAGTTTGCTGTTCCTGACCTTATCATCACACCAGAAAGGGGGGTTCACCCTGAGCAAGAAGTGATCGTGAAGATTGTTTATGATAACCAGAAAAGAGAAAATGATATGCCTTTGTAACACCTAACTTATCTAAAGCATAAATCAAAGAAAATAACAAAAGATTTAAAAACTAACAATTTTGAAAAGCACTCAGAATTTAGCAATAACATTGTTTCCTAATAAAATGAAATAACAAAAACTGGGGAAAATTGCAAATGTATTAAAATACAGAGAAGAATTTCCTAAAACAAATTTATCATAATACCAATATAGGCATAATAGGAGTTCCAAAAAGAGAAGAGAGAGAAAAATATTCATAGGTAAATGCAAGGATCCAAAACAATTTTTAAAAAGTACAAAGTTGGACAACTTACTTTCTGATTTCAAAACTTACTACAAAGCTACGGTAATCAAGATGGTGTAGTACTAAGTCTAGAATTAAAAATCATTGGAATAGAATTCAGAGTCCGGAAATAAACCCTTATATTTATGGTCAATGGATTTTAACAAGAGTAACAGAAACAATTCAATGGAGAAAAATCATCTTTTTGACAAATGTTGCTAGGACAATTGGATGTATGCATGCAAAATCATGAAGAAGGATCTTTGCCTCACAGCCATACGCAACACAAACTCAAAATGGATCACAGAACAAAATGTAAGATCTAAACCCAGCAAACTCTTAAAAGAAAATTTAGGAATAAATCTTCATGGCCTTGGATTATGCAATTACATGTAAAGCCCAAGTGAAAAGAACCAGGTAAATTGTACTTCATCAAAATTAGAAAACTTTGTGCTTCAAAGAACCCCAACAAGAGAGTGAAAAGATAACCTACGAAATGAAAAAAAAAAGTGCAAATCCTATATTTCATGAGGGATCTTTATCTGGAAAATATAAAGAACTCTTAAAAGTCAACTGAAAGACAAATAATGAATAGACATTAATCCTAAGACTGATTTCTAGTGAGCACATGAAAAGATGCTCAACACAATTGGTCATGAGGAAAATGCAAATTAAAATTACAGGAGATACCATTTCATACCAACAACTTAAATGTCCACCAAAAGATGAATTGATAAAGTGTCATAGAGTAATACAAAAGAATATTAATAGAAGTGAATGAAATACCAACACTTGCTACCACATAGACAGATAAACATTGAAAACATATACTAATGAATGAAACCAATCATTAAAGACTACGTGTATGATTCCATTTATATGAAATGACCAGAAAAGACATATTCACAAAAACAAAAAGTAGATTAGTAGTTGCCAGAGGAAGAGAGGAGTGGGAAAATGCAGAGTGACTAATAGGTACAGGGACTTTAGGATAATGAAAATGCTTGCCAATTAGATAGTGGTCATGTTTGCACAATTCTGTGAATATAAGAAAACCCACTGGATTGTACATTTTTAATTATTTATTTATTTAAAATCCAGTTTTATTTCATTAAAAAACACTTTTTTTTTAATTTTAAGTAGGCTCCACACCTGATGTGGAGCTTGAACTGATGACCCTGTGATCAAGAGTCACGTGCTCTACCTCTACTGACTAAGCCAGCCAGGCACACCGGACTGTACACTTTAAAAGGATGAGTTTTATAGCATGTTAATTATATCTCAAAAATGTTGTCATTAAAAAACATATCTTAATTTGGTGTTGGGATAGGAGTAAAATGAGTATAATGCTGATGAGTTGACTATGTTTCTATCAGGTAGCTATAGCTTTCTGCAGCTACGTGAAAATATCAGGGTCTGGTATTAAACACCACAAACCCTTCATCATCCATTTAAGCAGAAGGACTTCACTTTATCGCTCTTTACTGCTACATGGCAGAACTTACTCAAGTTAATAAACATACCTCTTACCCTCTCAGCTCCTGGTTGCTGCAAGCTGGAGCCGAGCTCTCTGTCAAACGGGTCCTGGAAGTCATCAAGCAGGGGGCTGTCGTGCTGCCCAAAGACAGGCTGAAGAAGTTTCCAGAACCGAAATTCAAATATGTGGAAGAGGAGCAGCCTGAGGAGTTTTTTATCCCCTACGTCTGGTCTCTGGTCTACAACTCAGCAGTAGGCCTCTACTGGAACCCACGGGCCATCCAGCTCTTCATGATGGACTCCGACTGAGGGCAGGCCACCACCTCCCCGCCTTCCCGCCTCCCCACCTTCCCGCCTCCAGCCTCCCTGCCTCCCGCCAAGCAGCTCTTCTAGCTGTTTTCTTCCTGGGAAACAGAAGGAGGCAGATTGCCTGGCGCCTCTTCCATCAAAGAGAATCACACCGGCAGTATTTCCCTTACACACTTGGATTTGGAGAATGGGTGCCCAGTTGGCAATAGATCACTCAGCCTAGATTGTAGTGCAAAAAAAAAAAAAAAAAATGGGGAGGGGGTATCTGACAATAATAAATGTAAAAAAACCTGTTAAAAATAATAAATAAACATACCTATTTTATCAAGAATCTAAGTGAATATATTTAAAAAAAAATAAGTTTTCCAAAGTGAAAAAGGCTTAGCAAAGTCAAGCAGACATGATCTTCGGATTATCTCTGTCTCTATGTCATCCTTCCCCCATCCCTATTACTTTTGATTACATATCAAATTACTATAACTGTTAAAATATCTGCAAATTAGATGAGAAAATTCTGGCTGTTTATGCATGTCTGAAATGATCTGTCTTGTTGAAAGACAGGAAGCAAAGACACTTTGGTTTTGGTTACGTGTAGATAGAAAGAGTGGACATAGATCCTTGAAGCAGGGAGAATCTAAGTTCAGGTGTCTGCTGTTTAAACTCTGAGATCATCAGTATGGCCCTCTCAAAAGTGTTACTGTTTTTGACCAAAATCTTCTATGAAAACAGAGTTAGATTCAATACAAACCAAATCTTTTCATTATCATGTTCTAATAAGTCAAAAAAAGGAAACTTTTTCTGGTAAGAATCCTATTCTTTAGGGAAAATCATCAAAATCAAGGCAGGGAGCAGCCTGTCACCGCTTTAATCAGGGTTCACAATAGAATAAGAGGAAAAGATGTAGGAAGAGTAACAGAAAACAATGAGACAAAAGATGCCTGGCTAACTCTAGGAGAAAAGAAAGGTGAGACAGATTAATTAGGGAAGAGGACTTTAAATCAGTTATTATTGAGTGTAGGAGGCCTGAGTCAGTGGACTTGAATGGAGAAAAAAAGCAAATAATCAAAAAGCACAAGATTATAGTGAGCCACTTTGCCCCTTTCTTTCCCATCTCCTGAATTGCCACCAAAACTCTTAGCTCAGCACTATGTACATATACACAACAGAAGTATTTATAGATACTGCCAAAGCTACTGCTCAAGATCACCTTTTATTATTTCATTTTACTTTATGGGAAAGGAGAGTATTGTTTTGGATGACCTTTAACAATACCCACTGAATCTCTAGAGAGATTTAGATTTTTTTAAATATCTAACACGTATTTTAACTTACTTTAAAATAAGTTAGAATAATGTCACAAATTTACAAATGAAAATTATACTTTTAGCGGTAGATAAATATTAATCTGTAGATTTAAATACAACAAAATGTTTGTGAAGTTAATCATATACCAAAAAATCCCTTGCTTTCATAACCTGATGTTTCAAATTGTCTCAAGTTGCACTTCATAAATTCAACATTTTAATAAAAATATTTCTGCATTCTGATTCTAAGTAATTCTACTGAGACCACTTCACTCCAATGCTTTATCATGGCTTTGGGTAATCTTTATCCCCAATAAATCAAATACCAAATAGGCCCGGTTATTTTCTATTTTAGCGATGTTTTTATTAATTATAGAGACATCTTAATTTGCTACATAAAACTTTTAATTAGATAATGCAACTTCTAAAGCTGTTCAATATCATCTTGAGACAAATTTGCAAAATTTATCATGTTCAGCCCTCATTAACTTGTAGTTTAACACCAGTGTTCCTTATGCTTCCTATGAAATAATAGTCCATATGAAATTACTTGAGTCTTAGACTAAAAAGTTACAAACTTTCTAATGGTGAAAAGTACCACTGTGGTTTACAGTGTTCAGCCGAACATTTTATCAACCGACATTGTTTTACTGGATCCTCTGGCTTGCACTGCCTAACATGAAATTTGGCTCAGTATGCATTTGGGATCTCTCAAAGCTGTCTCTTAAAAGAAAAGGGACAGTGTAATAAATACTACTTTAATAGACACTTAAACAGCACCTGTTTATGTCTTTAGTGATTTCTATGGCCCGAAATACTTCCATGAGTTCCAGGAATGACTATAAGTCATAATAAGGATACACTGGGTCAAAGCAATACCTACCAGATAGCACTGTCCTTGAAGGCAAAGCTGCAAATAAGTCCATTCATGTAAAGTGTCTCCAGTGTGTCTGGCAAATAATAAGCATCTATTGTTGTTGATGATAAAGATGATGATAAATGACCTCTCAGTTTTATAATCTTGTGATTTACTAGCACAGTGCTACAGAAGTGTTGCTTCAGTTCAGTATTTTTTAAGCCGTACTAGAGATTGTGCCTGGATCAGAGAATCAGCTGGAGCATGGTCAACAATAATGCTGCTCTCTGCTCTGGTGTCTCTTCCTCTGCGAATGACGCTGATCCCCAGTCCTTGTACCCTCCCTCCAGAGACCAGAGGAGCTTTCACAACTCCTGCTAGGTGGTGTCTGAGCACCCAAGACTAATTTCTGCTCTGCCTGATAAAAGCTATTGTTATTATAGAGGTTTTATCTCAAGAGCTAGAGAGTTTAAGTGGCAGTAGATTACCTGAGCTAGAAAAGGATGTGAAGTTTAGAACTTGAGAGAACTAGGAAACTTAGAATTGTGACAGACCAATGGTGATTCCTTTTATTTATTTATTTTTTATTCTTTTCTCCTCTCTTATTTATTTATTTATTTATTTATTTTTATTTTTTGAGAGACAGAGAGAGACAGTGTGAGCAGGGGAGGGTCAGAGAGAGAGGGAGACAGAATCCGAAGTCAGGTTCCAGGATCTGCGCTAGCTGTCAGCACAGAACCCTACATGGGGCTCGAACCTATGAACCGTGAGATCATGACCTGAGCCGAAGCCAGATGCTTAACTGACTGAGCCACTCAGGTGCCCCCGGCGATTCCTTTTAAATACATACATATATATATAAGGGTTAAAGAGATTATTAAAAGAAATTATTTACTAAATTGTGGCTATTGGGGAATTAATAAGTAGTATGTATACAAATTATATAACCACAAACCTTTATCCAAAACCCTGAAGTCAAGTGTGTTTAGAAAAATATTGGTATTAGGATATCATTCCATCCATTATCTACTGCCTTCAGTATGGTCTGGGATTGCATTCTACAATCAAAAATATAAATATTTCTACAGAAAAATGCATAAAGACAACTACTAAGTGGTATAAATAAACCCTATACACAGCTTTACGTAAGCTTAGATCATATCCATCAGTAATTGTAGATAAGAATTTGTTGACATGTATTTAGGATGGAATACTAAGAATATGATTTTAGTGTACAATATGTAAGAGTAAAATCATAACATCTTGGCATGTTTTTTTTAATGTTTTAAATGTTTTAATTTATTTTTGAGAGAGACAGAGTGCGAGTGGTGGGGGGAGGGGGGAGGGCAGAGAGGGAGACACAGAATCTGAAGCAGGACCCAGACTCTGAGTTGTCAGCACAGAGCCAGACAGCGGCTCAAACTCACAAGCTGCGAGATCATGACCTGGGTCGAAGTCAGACGCTTAGCCATCTAAGCCACCCAGATGCCCCTTGGCATTCTTTTAATACTGTGAAATAATATGAATATAACATAAAATATATATTTGGTCTCTGCCCCCTGGTCGTAGTTAGTGTCAGGATTGAGTTAAATTATTAAACACTGCGTTATCCCAAGAGTTGGAGAACTGGTGGTTGGCGTGAGGGGAAAACCCACACATTTGGTGTCAAAATGTTCTTTGGGTAGAGAAATGGTTTTCCTTAAACCGCTATCCTCAAAAGCACTTCTGTGGTAAATTTGAGAGTGGCGCAGTCCTCTGGCTACTTAACTGTGAAAAAGTTACTTACTAAATGATCTAAGTACTACATTATACTGCTTAGTGCTTGAAATTCAATGCCTTCGTATACCTTCAGAGAGAAAGGAAGAGAGATTTAAAGTCCCATGGTTGAGAAACTCTGTGCTTTCAAATTTCCTCTTGATAATTTATGATTTAGAATGTGCATAATGGAGTTCCACATCTGATGTGGATGGGTAGCTATTGGAACTGATCTTCCCAATATAACAATTATAAATACTAGATGAAAAAAAAGGATGACTCAGAGCCAATTTGAGGAGGCTTCCATTAGCCAAAGATGAAAGAAACTATTTGAGCTTCTTATCTTGGCAATGTATCCAAACCTATCGAATGGGTTTAAATGAATGGGTTGATCACTTTCTGATATCCAGGAAATAAAGAGGTAGTATTAAGCATTCCTCTTATCTTTCTTGAAAGAACTATACCAATGGGTAGTCAAATGATGGATAAAGGAGAATATGTTTTCATTAATGTATTTCACATAAAAAATGTAAAAGAAATTATGAAATTAAAGCACACACATACACATATATATGATTTTAGGAAACAGGAATACTTAATGTCTCTCTCTTTACACATACATAAATAAGCTTAGTGCCTATATATGCACATATACACACACATACTTCTACTTAATGCCTTAATGTGCATAATCTGCATATAGTCAGTTATCAAGCATTCATGTTTGCTGACATCATAAAAAAAAAAGACAAAGGAACATAGTGTCTTCTCAGAGTTAGAGTGATCCTTTCAAAATGTAAACCATATTATATTCTATCTCTTGTCAAAATCCACAATAGCTCTCAATTTTTTGAAAAGTAAAAATCAACATCCTTCCAAATGCCTGTAAGAACCTATAAGAGCTGTCCTCGAATTAGCTCCTGATATACTGTCTTTCTCTTGACTATACTCCTGGTTTAGTGCTTTCCTTCCTGTTCTTTAACACTTGAAGTGTGCTCCAACTTCAAAGCCTTTGCATTGGCCGTATTTTCTGCCTGGAGTGCTCTTTTCCCTTACTGCCACACAGCTAACTCTCTTGCCTTTTTCAAATCTTTGCACAAAAGTTATCTTCTCAATGAGAATGATAGAGGCATCCCATTAGAAATTACACTCAGGGCACCTGGATGGCTCAGTCAGTTAATCATCCAACTTCGGCTCAGGTCATGATCTCACAGTTCATGAGATGGAGCCCTGGGTCAGGCTCTGTGCTCACAACTAGGAGCCTGGAGTCCATTTTGGATTCTCTGTATGTCTCCCTCTCTCGCTGCCCCTCCCGCCCTCATGCTCTATCTCTCTTTCCTCCAAAAATAATTAGAAACATTAAAAAAATTAAAAAAAAAAAAACTACATCCAAATCTCCTGCTTCTCCTTCCAAATGCACACCCCTTCTGACTCTGCTCTTTGTTGTTCTAAGGCTCTTATTATTACTAATATTCCCTACCATATTGCTAGAAGTTACTCTGTACCCCTTCCACACACAGCCCACAAGAGATATGCTGAAACCCTAACCCTAGGACCTCAGAATGTGACCTTATTTGGAAATAAGATCCTTGCAGATGTAATTAGTTAAATTAAGAGGTCTTACTGGAATGGGGACAGGGGTGGGGACTCCAACATGAGTGGTGTCCTCATAGGAAGAAGGAAATTTGAACACAGAGACACAGGGAGAATATTATGTGATGATGAAGGCTGAGATTAGTTGTATGCCTGCAAAACCCCCCAAAGCCCACTGGCTAACCCTGAAGCTAGGAAGAGGCAAGGAAGGATTCCTCTGTGAGCCTTCATCGGAGCGTTACCCTGCAGACACATTGATTTCAGATTTTTAGTCTTCAGAACTGCCAGACAATAATTTTCTGTTGTTCTAAGCCACCCAGTTTGTAACATTCTGTTAAGGCAGCCTTAGGAAATAAACAAATTTATCTATATATTGTATCATTGTTACCTAATTCACTTTGTATTGTTCTTATTATTTATTGTTTGTCCATGTCCTGCCACTGACCCCCTTCTCCCAGAAGGCAAACATAAAACAGCAGGGATCTCTTTCATGGTTATATCCCAAAGCACCTACAAGAGTTCCTGGCGCACAGTAGGTACTCAATACTGTCTGAATGAAACAATCCTCATGTACATTTCATCATCATTTAATCACTTAGTTGTTCTTTGTGCATTTCTCAGTTTTTGTTTTGTTTTAGTGTTTTATTACCCACAGTAATGAACAAGATACTTAGCAGGAATAATTTAAATAACAACTAAAACTCAACATCTCTTTTTGAAATAAATATTTTAAAATAATTGTTCAGAGAAATGAGATTGACTGTTTATAATGTCATCTCTATTTCCCCTAGCCATGCTTTGTGAAGATGCTGTGGAATAAGTAATCAAGTCAGATACCAGACAACAATAGGAGAATTAAGATAATCTGCTCCAAAGCAACAGAGTTGATTGAATACAAATTGTTTAACTCTCTAACCAAGTCTCCATGGCAGAAATTATTCTTCATAGTAAACTTCCCAAACCATTAATCCCTCCCTTAATGACATCTATCCACCAATCCAGTCAAACTTCTCAACTTCCAATTATTAAGAAACATTCAGAAGCACCTGGGTGACTCAGTCTGTTGAGCATCTGACTTCAGCTCAGGTCATGATATCACGGTTTGTGGGATCAAGCCCTGTGTTGGGCTCTGCGCTGACAGCCTTAGCCTGCTCAGGATTCTCTCTCTCGTCTTTGTCCCTCCCTTGATTTTTCTCTCTCTCTCTCAAAATAAATAAACTCCAGTTTAACTAAACTCATTTCTCAGCAACTATAAAACCTGTGAAGTTTGACAGGTATTGTACATTTACTAATATAATTCACTCCAACATGATAAAATACTTCCCTATACGTTTATATTTGCACTTATTGGTAAGATTCCCCTCCACCCCCATCCCGCTGTAGCCACTAAAATTAAACCTTGAAATTGACTCTCCTAGTGAAAGTGAAAATACCTATTTCTTTTATCTGTTTGTTTTATTTATTTATCCTATTGCTTTTAGAAATAGAAGTCATTCCTCAGCCTAGACATTTTTGGTTTTGGTCTAGGTTTATTGTCTAATACACTTGAATCTAAGCACTGATGAGGAGAAACAGATTTTCAATCACAAAAGCTTCCTTTTCCAAAAGCAAACCTTGATGTTCTGAACATAATTTTTCTGTAAGGCATAGTGAAAAGGAAAATGAAAATATTATAAGTAGGGAACAATCTTTGTAGGCAGAAAGAAACAGAGGCCCTTAGAATTTAAAAAAAAAAAGGGAGAGGAAAAAAGAAAAGCAAAAGTGAACCAAAGTTCTTTCACTTTTTCTATTTGTGGCCATATAAAAACGGGGAGGACACTCACATAGCATGAGAGAGATCAGAGAGAGGCTAAAAGTATAGGGGACTGTAACCAGTTTCATATGTGAAAATCTAGAAAGAGATTGAAAAGCAGAGTGTTCTGTGGTCAGCACAATAACATAGCTATGACAGCTCATAGGGCTTGGGGAGAGAAGACCTCAGGACATCCATGCTGCCTGCTTCAGTTCTCAGTGATCTTTGTAGGGAACAGAATTTCAGAAGCCTGTACAGTTCTTGGTCATGAATTTAAAGTTTTCGCAGCAGTCGCCAGACCTGGCAGGCACAGGACCCAATAGAGCAGACAGCCTAGGCTCAGAACAAAATGGAGGGTGTGGTGGAATCTCCGTGTGACCACACTGTCAATGAAATGTCAGCAGGGGTGGAGGGTTCTGGGGCTGGACTCTCAGCTCCTGACCTTGCTGAGAACAGACCATATAGTTATACAGGCGTCCGTAACATGGAGACCAGGCAACACAATTACTCCTCAGCTGGAGTTCAGTAGGAGTGATCTTGGGGCACCATGTGGACTAGCACCATTTTCAGCTTCCCCCGTGTGTAGACAACATCTAGCGAAAGAGGTGGACAGTGTGTGAAATAAAGTCCCCATAGAGGTTCCGGATTTTCAATAGATTAAAAAACTACCAAAATTACCTACTCGCAAACCTAAAATGTTTCTGGTTTTGTTTTATTTTCCCTTGTGAACAGAAATCAATACGGGGAAGGTTAGATCAGTTGTAGGAACTGAAAACAGCAATGTCATTTTGCACATATGAGCCATATGTGAAGATGTTCAGTTATTTTCAGGGGCTCAGTTGTTTTTTTTTTTTTTAAACTGGCTGAAATAAACAAAAAGTCTCAATTATAAAGGTTTTTATAAAAATAGCATATGAGACCTCGCTATCGAAATAGCACAAAGTATATGAATCATTCTATATCTTGGCCAAAAAAATTAACCTTTTTTTTCTGTGGACACTTTAAGTATTTTTAAAATTGATTAATATTTGGAAATACACGTACCATTTACACTTCACATTTTAGATTATAAAAGACATACATGAAAATAATCTTGCTTTGATAGCGTTAGTGTGGTATAAGACTAGAAGAGATTTAAAATCTACTTTTATTTGGTAAATTAATTGTGTGTTACTAGGATGGTAGGAGTAAGTCAACAATTTGACCAATTATCAGTAACAGGAAATAAGTGTTTTCTTGCCAAAACTGTACCCAATGCTTACCATTATAATCATAACTTGTGCATACATCTGTCATTTATGATAATTTACTGAGCATACTAAATGTTTTTGGTATTCTCACAAACTAAAAATATTAAGAAGCCTGTGAAGTAAAATTGAAGATAAATGGATAGTATGTATTCCTCACATTTGAAATTAAATGATCCTCAGGATAAATATTTTTGCTTATTATAATTTCAACAAAAAATACTGAATTGGTTCGATATAGCTTTTATTTAGTAAAAGGTGAAAGATTTATATGATCTGAAGAGAAATCAGAGTACATAGCTTTAATTTAAATAAATATTACAATTTACTTGTTTACAAGATAAGAGTAAATGAAAGCTAATATAATTACTGTTTAAAATGAAATTACAGAGTGTACTGACCCTGACTTTATGTAACTAAATGAACTCATCATATTATATATAACACATAAAAATTGTCTTCCATATATTATGAACTGACATTCAAATCCAGAACTCTTATACATAAATTAAATTTCATGTTACTAAAATGTGTTTACTATACATAAATAGTTATTGTGAATATGTGTTAGGCGATCCCAGCATTTGTTCTTTCCTTGGTAAACATTCAGGATTATGACATATGAAGACATTGTATAAGGGAAATTAAATCAGCTTTGATCCCATTATTAAGAAATCCATACAGAATAGGATTCAGACAACAGGACATCATGCCTAACAAATGACAGATGCAATACACCAACTTGAAATGCCTATTTGAAATAAGGTTATCATTAAAATCAGTTACCACATGGAAAAGGTGTAGTGGCATCCAGCTAACAGCAAACACCAATATCAATATGGTTAGTCTATAGAAAACACTTCGAGATCTCTTTTTTATCCTCATGATCGAACGGTTTACTCTCATTTCCTGAACATCTGAGTTTTCTTCAGGTTTCACCTCAAAGCAGGTGGGGACTCCTGGTATGAACTTACTGGATGAAGAGGGCTGACTTTTTACGGACCCAAAGTTTTCTGGAAGCATTCTTGAATGGTTCTCTTGAGGAGGTCTTGCTGGAGCAGGTAACACACACGCTGTCTTCTTGCTGTATCTTCTTCTGTGTTTTCTGATGAATGAATAGCTCCATTTATGGCTGTTGGGAAGTTTTACCGGAGGCCCACTCTTTTTGAATGGATGAAGAGTTAAATTGATCATCTCATTTTCTTCTAGTTTGTTTTCTTGGTTGGACAACCCACAGCTTATACTTCTGCAGACACTGGTGTGACTTACAGTTAGGCATACCAAGGGCAGAATATACTGAACTAGCAATAAAGAGATAGTAAAAGCAATTCTGTATGAATCAGATGGCCAAGACTCAACACATAAATACCTGCTGCTCACCAATGCAGAGCCAAATGTTTCCTGAAGTTCCACCAGACTGTGAAACACTGGAAGGGGAGAACAAATGGCAAAACCTAGTGTCCAGACAGTAGCTACCAAGAAGTAGCCATGATTTGCTGTTAAATTGTTAGATATAGGATGTTTTATCATATGATACCTGACAATGGCAATTGATATTAAAATTAAAGTTGAAACCAGAACTGAAACACATTGAAGAAAAGGCATAATATGACACATGACTTTGCCAAACATCCACTGATCCAGCAAGACAGAGGTCAGTGTGAAAGGTGAGCAAAACAGCACAACCAAGATATCAGAGAAGGCCAAATTTCCTATGAGGAAGTTTACTGTAGTCTTCTGATTGCGCTTTCTCATGAGTGCCATTAAAATAAGGAGGTTCCCCATGAAGCCAAGAAGACTTACAAATGTATAAAGTCCAATCAGAAAATACTGCAAGTCATCGACACTGCTTTTATAGTCATCCCACACGGGGAAATCAGAATTCCGAGTGGCAGCAGTATTGTTCTCAGTAGCAAGTGTCTTGTTATAAAAATCCTGGAGCTCTAAATCCATATTACAGTCCTGCTTGGAATAAAAAGACATTAGTTACTAACTTTAAAAAAATTACATGAGCACTACAAATTAACCCACGGAGAGGGAAACTAAATTTTACAATTTGCTCCCGTTACCTTATTAATCTCCTAAAAAGTTCTGTGAGGTCTTTAACTGGTTCTAAGAACAGAGCAAATATCAGCCAATAACAGTTACTTTCAGTCTAAGTCTATCGTCACTTCTGTGGTGTGTTACCTGGTGTTAAAATAGCAGACCTTGCTTTTTAAATTTATGTAGATATGATGAAAGGGAAGGAAAAGGCAAATGTATGTAAGAACTTCAAGATACCTGATTTACAACAGCTCATTACTATTTTTTATCTAGTCACTGTGCCTACTCATGGTGTGGTCACATAATCTTACCTTAAACTTTCCTTTGTTTCCAAACTCAATCAAGGTCAAAGTCACCTATCCTAAAGTATTCCTTAGTTTACTCAATTGGGTGTGATCTCCTCTTTGGAACCCCCATAGTGCTCTGTTTATAGCTGTCTGAGTCTGCATGGCACAATTTGCTTTGCTATGCAATTAAAATGCATAGCAGTCTCCCTATTTATTTATAAGCAACATAAAAGTGGAAAATTGTCCTTTATTCAGTGTGGCATCTACTATACATGGCCCAGTTAACTTCACCACTGTGAGTGCTAAATACATATTTATGGAAAAATGAAAAAAATCAAATAAATGTCTACTATCTTAAATATTATCTAGTTCAAATTTAAGCTTTTCATTACCTCAGGACTTAGGTGTATACAGTTGGCATTTAATAAGTGTTTATCAAGTTGTACTGTTGACTCTGTGTGCACAATACTAGATGGCAAAGTCATTTCATGATCAATTCTTAGTCCTGTAAGATGTGCCAGATTATCATGAATCAGGACAGCCACCGGTCAGCAACCTGCTAGTGTTTAAAACAAATTTTACCTATTTATTTTTTTATTTAAAAATTAAAAATAATTTTCAGCTTTAAAAAGATTGAATACATTTATATGGTTTAAAGAAAATTTATATCTTAAAGTTAAATGTAGAAGTAACACTAATATCATACCCCATAATGAATTTTTTCAGTTCAAACTAAATTAATAATGTAATATTATTAATAGCACAATATTTCTTATTTATTTCTACAAATTAGAGATTTGACACTATTGCCTGATGAAACACAAAATTGTCTATACCAGTAAGAGGCAAGGGGACTTCTTTTTTCTTTTAATTTTTTAAAGGTTTATTTATTTTTCAGAGGCAAAAAGAGACATAGAGTAAGTGGGGGAGGGGCAGAGAGAGAGAAGGAGACACAGAATGCAAAGCAGGGTCCAGGCTCTGAGCTGTCAGCACAGACCCCAACACAGGGCTTAAACTCATAGACCATGAGATCTTGACCTGAATTGAAGTTGGATGCTCAACCAACTGAGCCACCTAGGCGCCCCAACCTCTTTTCCTCTTTAAAAAAGCACTGATACTTTTCTAACAAGAATTTCCTATACAAAACTCAGGACACCAATAGTTAATTAACTTTCTGATAAATATATATTGCTACAGAGATCCTTTAATGTAGCATTTATAAATTCTTTAAAAAGCATTTATACTACATATCAATTTATGTTTATGTACCTATCTTTATATCTATAGTTCGATACCTATAGTTAAAACTATAAACATATGTACAAATTTAATTAATAGTGAATACCATTATCTTCAATTTATAAGGGATGTCTGGATCCTGATCCCAAATATTTCCAAATAGAAAATCCTATCATGAACATACATTCATTAAATATAACTTTAACTTCAGGCTTATATAGAGCAGGCTTCAAATAGGATGATACAGCCATCATTGTTCTTTGAGAAAGTTTGAAAGTTTAGGTTTTCCACAACTTCTACAACTGATTCTATGTTGATTAAATTAATTTTTGGTAGCTAATTACATCCCTTTAAAGATAAATCAATTCAAAAGCTCAGGATCTTATTCATTCATTCTTAGACTCTAGCCAATAATTTATATTGATATTGCCCCAAGCTAAAAGGGGAACTGGTACAAAAGTTACTCACATGACCTACTGAATCATTTTATCCATCATAGTATGACTTAATGGCCTCCCAGTAACTATTCTGGTTAGATTAGTGAGCTTCTAATCAAAGTAGCTTGACTGACCTTTCTGTCTCATTTCCTGAGTTCTGAGAACTCCTGGTTCCATCTACCTTGTTTATAATCCTGTTTGTACCTGTGACATGGAGAGGTTATTCGTTACTGTGTATCCTGCTCAGTTATTCTTTTGACTCACTTTCTTGAGACATTCCTTTTTTGTTGTACATCTGTGGTTACTGATTGCATTTTCTACTACCAAGGTAAGGACAAAAGAGAAATTGGATATATGATTCCACAAT
Source organism: Suricata suricatta (assembly GCF_006229205.1). NCBI lineage: Eukaryota > Metazoa > Chordata > Mammalia > Carnivora > Herpestidae > Suricata > Suricata suricatta. Next base: position 61,137,695 of record NC_043700.1, read on the forward strand.
GGCTTTGTGCTTTCTAGGGACGTGTAACTGGAGGATGATGCTCCTTTAAAGTAAAATATGACTCCCCAAAATTTTTTGAAGGAAGAAGAAATGCAGCACAATTTGTGGTCATAGAAACAATGTCGTTTTGAGGCTTAACTTCAGATTGTCTCCAATGCAGTGGTCAGTTTTCTCCATTAGACTCTAATGGAGATGAAAGAAAATGTCTTAATTCTTTTTATGATAGTAATGGTGCTTAATAGAGTTATGTTCTACATGGAGGATCCTAATAAGTAAACACTTGTTTCTAATCACTTCAGAAAATAGTTTCATTTTTCCCAACCTTAAAATAATAGAAATGAACCATTTTGGGAATATAGGAAAATTCAGGATAGAGTGTGACTATATGTGTATGCATATAAAAGATATATACCTACATATAGGAACCACTGAAATTAGACAGGTTTTCAAATGGCCCTAAAATGAAACGAGATACATCTATAGACAATGGTGATAGCTTAGCATTTTAAAATTTTAAATGAGATATCTCAGTTATAAAGGCTATCCCATAAGCAATGTAAAACTAAAACAGCTAAAAATATTTACAACATTTTTCATTTAAATGTAAATGAAATACATCAGATTGCAGTGTGTCACTAAAATTTTTCTATAACAATACGTGTCCATAAAATCCTCAATTCATTAAATTATAAAAACTACTAAACCACTGCCCTGTCAGTAAGCAGATGAAGGAAATGCTGTCCAGAGTATTCACTGGATACAGGAAAAACTGAGGGCAACACCTCAGTTTGCCCTCCTTTTTAAAAAGATTTTTTCTAATGTTATTTAGTTTTGAGGGAGAGAGAGAAACAGAGCGCAAGCAGGGGAGGGGCAGAGAGAGAGACGGGAGACACAGACTCTGAAGCAGGCTCCAGGCACAGAGCCCAATTCGGAGCTAGAAACCATGACTATGCGATCATGACCTGAGCCATAGTCAGACGTGTAACCAACTGAGCCACCCCGGCACCCCATTTCTTGCCCTCCTTAAAAAACCCTACTTTAAATACAATTTTAAAGGGGAGGCTCCTTTTATTAATGAATAGCCAAGAGAGATTAGTTGTTCTTTCCTTTGTTCATTCAACTCCCATTTATTGAACATTTGAAGTGCTAGGTGCTCTGCGAGGCTCTGGCATACAGGTAACAAACACGAAGTACTATGTGGTAGTCCTTCCAGGGGTTAACTCCAGGTTACACAATGAGTAATTATAAACTGCAAGTGCCTGAGATAAAAGGCCCTAAATGGATTATGAATGAATGAATGACATTCTCCTGATTGCTAGTGATATACTTACAACTCTTGCTTGAAAATCATAGATACTTACCTGTACCTATTGATAGACTGATAAGTTATCATTTTTTTTGCCCCTCTCCTCACACTCACTTATTTGACATTCATTCATTTTATTTTGGTGTGACTGTGCTACTCTTCCTCTAACCCAATCCAATCCATTCTATCTAAACACAAACATACACATAACACCTAACAATGCCCTGCACTAAATGAGCATTTTGTGAATATTTGCTCCAGTGACTTCCCACAACCAGAGATATTGCAAATGGGGGGAGAAGAGAGAGGATGATGAGCTCTTTCTTTAAAAGTGACCTCTTGTAGTGTGGGGGCCAAGGGTAGGCTACCCAAGATGGGCCACACATTAGCATGCACATTATTTTGAACTGAAAATAATCAAGACCCAAAAGACTCAGAAAGAAACTTTGACCTCCCCACTAACTGACTAAAAAATTTTAGATAGCAGATCTATACCCAGAGAAGTGCTATGTATAGAGATTCCTTTTTACCTAAAAAAACTTATCTACATAACAGGGCAAACTTTTTTAAAAAAATAGTTTATTGCCAAATTGGTTTCCATATAACACCCAGTGCTCTTCCCCACAAGTGCCCTCCTCCATCACCACCACCTCTTTTCCTCCCCCTCCCCCTCCCACCCTCAGTTCATTTTCAGTATTCAATAGTCTCTCAAGTTTTGCTTCTCTCTCTCTCTCCCCAACTCTCTTTCCCCCTTCCCCTCCCCCTGGTCCTCCATGAGGTTTCTCCTGGTCTCCTGTTAGACCTATGAGTGCAAACATATGGTATCTGTCCTTCTCTGCCTGACTTATTTCGCTTAGCATGACACCCTCGAGGTCCATCCACTTTGCTACAAATGACCAGATTTCATTCTTTCTCATTGCCATGTAGTACTCCATTGTGTACATATACCACATCTTCTTGATCCACTCATCAGGTGATGGACATTTAGGCACTTTCCATGTTTTGGCTATTGTTGACATTGCTACTATGAACACTGGGGTACATGCGCTCCTATGCATCAGCACTTCTGTATCCCTTGGGTAAATCCCTAGCAGTGCTATTGCTGGGTCATAAGGGAGTTCTGTGGATAGTTTTTGTTTTCCAAACATCTCCTACCTTCCTGCTAATGGCTTTCCTCCCTTACCCCTCTCCTAAGCCTAGGATGACATATATACCTCATTTTGCCTGTCTTTGGAATTTCCATGTCTGTGTAGATTCCCCGTAGGTAGGAAACTAAATTTGATTTTCTCCTGTTAATATGTCTCAGGGAAATTTTATTCTTGTTCCAACTAGAAGAATTTTGGACAAAGAAAAATGTCTTCCTTCCCGACAGTAGCCAGGGGATATTTTAAACAGTAGGAAATCATTGTTCAATAAGATTTGTCTTGTTTTTTTTTTTAATTGAAAATCAAAGCTAGAGAAACTACTTTCAAATGAAAGAAAAAAACCCCACAAAGGATTTCTTTTCTTAAGTTTACCCCTTCACTTCCCTGAAAAGCACAATAAACAAACCTATAACGGAAATGGAAATCTGTTTAATAATGATCTGCTTTTCAACAAGTGTTATAATGAACACTGTACAATCCTGTGTAACATAAATACTTTCTACTTAATAAAAGCAATGCAACATGTGCACTTTTCTTCATCTCAGAGTGCTAAGGAAATTATGAAACATAACCAGAGATAATGTTTGAAAAACAAACTATTATTTTAGAAAAAACCTGATATTGAATGTGTGAAACCTTTGTTGTGCTTACTTATGAGCTTTCCTTCTCTGTATTTAGTTTTATTTCTCACCATCAGTTTCCAGGCTGCTACATCCAATTTTAACCCTCACGGTAAGAAGTGGGGAAAAAAAATAAAAGTTCTTCCTCAAACCACAGTGACTGAAAAAACAGTGTCTTTGTAGACTCCCTGTAATTTTCTGATATTGTAATTTTCTTATAAAAATTGATCTATCTCTGACAGCAAGGCAAATGAAATCTTTCCAGTAGACTTTAAGTATGTGAGGTAGATAGTTCTTAAAAAGAATAATGGGGAGGGGGTCTGCGGGAAATCAGAAGATTCTAAAAGACAGCTTATGTATTTAAATAAGGTTCTTCTGTTAAGATAATTTCCTGTCTTATGAAAATGCACATCTTTTCACAGAGGATGCCAATCACACACAAAAGAATAAAATACACGAAAAAAATTTTTCCTCTAGCAATGATAGAATATCAACTATTGTCGATTTTGCTATGATCCTGGAACAATGGCGAGATTCCATGTTCTCAAATATTCCCATGATTTATTTTTAAAGCCAGAATCTGGCAAAATTTGAGTTGGAAAGATAAATACAGCTCTGCTCAGCTGACAAACACTCAGGCACGTGCCACCCTCCCCTCTCAAGTCTAACGGCAGAGTTTCTCTTCCCTTGAGAAATCTGAAATTTAAAATTGCATTCCGGCTCAAAATTCTGCTGAGAGCCTCAGGCTATTCCATGATTTGTGGCCAAGTCCTTCGACTTTGATCCAACGCGATGGTTCAGTTCCTTTGAAAGATAAACTTAAGGTCTGTGAACTTGGGGATAGAAATTCCCTGTTTGTGGAATTCAAGGTGTATGGATGTCTGGTATTGCTCGCATTTGTCATATGAGGCCACCTTGCAAACAGGAGCGCAAATCCAGGCGCGCGGCTGCCTCCGGGTCTGCGGCCAGCTGCGGGACCGCGCCGCAGGTGGACTGCCCGTGGGGCGCCCGGTGGACTGCGCCCCGGGACCTTGCCCGAGCCCGGCTAGGGCTGGGCACTACCCGAGCACCCCGCGGGCTGCCGTTTCCCCCACCGCGGACGCCAGCCGGGCTGCACCCGGGGCTCGCCCCCAGGGGAAGCGCTAGGTTCCCGCAGATGCCCCTCCGCCTCCTCCCGACCGAGCTCCAGCTCGGATTCCGGACACTCCTCCTGGGTTCGGCCAGCGCCAGCTCCACCCCGGGTGAGTACTTGCCCCGCACGGAGGAATTCCGCTCGGTCCCTTCCCCGCTCTGCCTGCAAGCCTAGCAGTTGCCTGTTCGGCCACCCCAAATCCCCACTTTGCCACTGCGCTGCCTTTGGCTTCCCCACCCTCCCTCCGACTAAACCCGGGGACCCGGGCCAGGAGTGCGGCGCCCGGGCCCCGAGAGGACTAGCGGCCCGAGCCGGGAACGGCCTCGGCCCCTCCCTGCAGGCCCACCCCCGCGTGGAAGGGAGCGGCGGGGAGAGGCTGAACCCGGTACCTCGGGGCTCCCGGGCCGGTGCTGGTGCCTCGGCTCCCGGGAACGCGGTGGCTCCTGCGCCCGGGCGGCGGCGGCAGCGGGGAAAGGACCTGGAGGTGGCGGTGGGAAAGTGGTGGGGGTAGGGAGGAAGGAGCGGGGAGCAGCGGGGGTTTTGGAGGAGCCTCGGGACCACGTGACTGCTCCCGGGACCCCTGAGACCCTGCTGCAGGGCGCCTGCTCCGCGCCAGCGTCTCCCCAAGCCCGGGGTCGGGGCGTCCCAGCCCCTACCTTGCTGTTTGGGGCCCCTGGGGGAAGCGGTAGGCCCCCGGGAGGGTACCCCGTCACCGTGGCCTCTGGTTGCAGGCCGAGGCCAAGTTAACTTGAAGAGCTGGAAGATTTTCGCCGATTGTGTCCCCAGCCTGGGGAAGTGAACTCGGAGTCTTGAGCTGATGTGGGAGTGCAGGGGTACCTCGAAGAGCTTAGGCTCCCCGAGGAAAAGCTTCAAGGCCCAGGTTTTCTCTTTGTTCAGGGGGGGAAAAAAATGAAAACCCAAACCAAAGCAGAACGCAGCTCTTTTTGCACCTTTCTGGAGCCAGGAAGGGAGAAGTCTGGGCGGAGAGGCTGATCTGGAGGGGCGCGTGACACAAAGGGGTCAGCAATTTGATGCACCGAAAGAATAGGAAAAAGGATGCATTCCCATTGCTAAGGAGAAGTAGTTGTGCGAGTGGGCAATTGGCGTGGAGCAGAGTGAGGGTGAAATGAGATCCACGTTTCCCAGGGCTGTGCCGTAACATAAAGACTAGGGAATAAAAAGAGTTGTCATAGGGTTTTTTCTTAAAAAGAAAAAAAGAAAGAAAATTCAATAACCAGAAAACACAAAACTTAGCCCTCTGTTTCTCCCCAGTGTGATTTCTATCCCCAGTGTTTCCAAGGCTGTGGTGCAGGTTTGCCTTATTTTTTGTCAGTAATTAGTTGGCAGGTATTTTAGGCTTCTCTGTGGTGTGTGTGTGTGTGTGTGTGTGTGTGTGTGTGTGTGTAGGAGGCAGGGAGTGGGGAGAGAGAGAGATGGAGAGACACGCTGGAGAGAGGGATTGGAGACAGAGGTCCCTATGTTTTCGACCATGGCCTTGCAGGAGAAGATTGTATTTGCTGTAGATTTCAAAACTGAAAATGATTATGTGACAATCATAGTATCAAGTGTTCGGTGTTTGGTGTAGTCCAGTGGGACTGGCATTCTGTAAACTGGAAAAGACGTTATCTCTTGGGAGCAAGGCGTTTTGGAAATGTAATTTCTCCAGGCAGCAAACCCTAGCAGTTACCTTAGCAGTCTACCAAAATTTGTGCCTCTTTGCTGAATTTTAACATTTGACACCCAGGGAATCTGTATAAGATTGCCATTGAGTAAGCTAGAGAGCCATCCAAGAGCTTTTAAATACCTCAGGCAAATCCAGTTTCTTTTTCATTCTTACCTGTTTTATTTCTAGAATACGAGTACATTCTCCCCAAATGCTTGACAGGATAGCCAGTCTGAGCAGGCCCATTGGAACTTGTAGTCGGTGAGCTGAGGGATGGTCACGTGAGAAAACAAAGTTTGGTTCTTAGACTTTCTTAACTCCAACGTCTGCACGGTTACTGCACTACACATTGCCACATACATTTCTATGTTTCTATCACTCACACAGTTATCATACACACCTACTTCAAATATGCATTGTCTTTGAAACAACTTTCAAATTGTGACTATCTTCTAAACTATGACTCTATGGTGCAAGCTTTTGCGTGTTAAAAATACACGATGGATTTTATTGTTCTTCTCTTCCACTAATATGTGGGTTTTTTTGAAGATATCAACCCTTAGGCTGAAGTAACTGTTATTATTAGAGTATTAAAAATAAAAGGCCAATATGTGATTGAGATTAACCTTTTGATTAACCCACCGTTCCTTTCCCACTGCACACACAAATATGAAAGCCTCAAAAAGAGAGTCAGAATCTCTTCTTTAAATACACATTCAACATACATGGAATAAACAAATTAAGAATCTTTTTGTTTTTCAAAGATACTGTCAACTTGAAAATCGCAACAGTGTGCTACATAAAGAGGAAGATATAAAGATCAATGTGCTATTGTCTTCAAATTTCCCAGGAGGATTCAAAACTAATCATCATCACTCTTTGTAGAACATAATAAGTAATTTTGTTCCTATTTTATGGAGTCAATTCAAGCAGGTAATGTACTACCTCTGGGAACACAAATAGTAATGTCCACTTCTGCTTTACATATTTTTGCTACTCACTATTTATAAAATACTCATTTGGGAAATTAAGTTGGATTTTATGTGTGCTACCAAATTAAACTGGGTATTTTCCAGTTCTCATGGTTCTTCATCAGTTATCAAAGAACGCATATCTACAAAGGTGAAAGTTAAAATCACTCAGTCTCCTAAGACAAATTATTGAATAATCAAACACTCTCCAAACAATGCTTGGGGTGACATTTTTCTCAGGAACATGTCTATTGTCTTTGTCAACGTTATTGCTGTATTTTAATAACAGCAACCATTTGTGAAGGACAAATACTAAAGTGCTTTGACATAATCTCAAATGATATGTGATCTTGATATAGTAGTTCTAGGAATAGTGGAGACCAGTAAAGTAGAAAAATAGTGTTATTTCATTTGATGCATTTTTTTCTGTGAGGATTTTTGTTATATTCATGAAGAGTAAACATTTCTTTATCCACTGTTTCTATCATGGTAAATTTAAATCTTTAGTTCTTAAAAGATGTTTGGGAAGGGCCATTTCTGGATATTATCAAAAATATTTTTATAATGCTCATTGCTGCATTGATTTCTTTGGAATTGTAATAGTTTGTCATATAATCAATATTTCGGACTTAAAACAAGTAACTAACAGAATTGTGAAATACATGCAATTTTTTTAAAGGAATGAAAACAATTAAAAAAATATTAACCCAAGGTTTTGAGTGCATAGAGCCATTTTCCCAGACAATTCAATATTAATTTTGAGGTCCTAAGGGGGCACTATAAATATAAAATTACCTTCTTCTGACAAGCACAGTCCTACTTAAGCAACACTTTATCTTTCCTTTTGATTTCCTAATGATTAAATCACTAAACAGAAAACAGTGACTGATTTCCAAACAGGATGTACAGTTCTTTTTTTCAAGTAAATTTGCCGTGTTAAAAATGCATACACACATAGGTAGGATACACATGTGTAGAATTATACAATCACAAGTCACAAATGCATTTGGATAATGGACACTTACCAGAACACCTGGATTTCATCCCGTTTTAATCCAAATTATTGGTAAAGCCTTAGACAGAGCACTTGATCATTTGTCTTCACTTTCTTTGTGAAATGAAATGTTTTGATGAGTAGATATGGAATCCCCTTTGAGCTCTGACTATGATTTTATGCCACTAACAAGCATGCATTAGAGATAAATGTGTAGAAAAAGACACTTTTGGATCTTCAGAAAAATTTTATTGACACAGAAATTGTTTCTCTCCTCTCCATATTAGAAAAAAAGAAGAAAAACATACTGTTGATAGTTTCCCATTATTACTGGCACATTCTCTTCTCTTAAGATATAATAACTATATAATGATACTTGATACATTCTTTTAAAAAACTGTGGATGTCTTACATATCAACAAATGAGTCTTTATTTAATTATATCATTTTTAAAATCTCAGCAAAAGATATATAATAAGAACAAGACATAATATTTCTATCATATAAAATCCACATATAGGTTTATATTCTTCTCCTTTGGAAATCAAAACAAAAAGTGGTGATGTTGATAAGCATCCCCCCTTATATATTTGCTTTTTAAAAATAAAATTCCCATTTCTTAGCTAAGTTTTCATGGTTAGTATTTTAAATCATAAGTCTAAATATAGCTATGCTATATTTAAATGGAAATGAAAGAGAAACGGTTTATTTGTTTTTGATATGTTGGTTTGTTTTGAATAGTCTTTAAAAAGAATGTTGAGAAGTGTTCAAAGCAAAAGCTCTGAATCAAAAGTTGATGTAGTTAAATATGCTCTTCAAAAATGTATCTGTTACCATATTCTTATCCTTATCCCACTCACAGGTATTTCAGCTTTCAATATAGTATTCAGAAAGAAAAAAAATTATGAGACACAGTTTTATTAGATATTAAATGCATTTTTAAAGGGAGTAAAATTCATTTTTCAAGCTTATACTTAGTGGAGAAAGCAGAGTCAGCACATAAAGAACATAAAGAATATGAGAAAAATCATCAAGAAAAGTATACACTAAGGTATACATGTATAAAATATATAAAATTTGCAGATATGTAAAATATATGTATCCACGTAATATACGTATGTACAAGATAGCAATAATCCACCATGACTAAAATGCGCAAGACATTTTTAAATGTTGGAGAGGAACAAATGAGTATGGTTTGTGATGTTCATATTTTGTTATCCTACCTTATTCCTTGTTCTTCATTCCTTCCACAGAACTTTTTTTCAGTATCTTCGGATACACACCAGATAGAATTCTGGGGTATAAGTTTAGGGAGATGAAAAAAGTAGTCACTACCTTCCAGAAATCCATACAAATCAATAATTAATTATACATAGTGTACTAAATTCTGTGTTAGAAATAAACTTAAAGCACTGCAGGAATATGGATAAGACACATTCAGCTTATGGGGCATTTTGGGGAAATGGAGAGATATAAAAGAGGGCTTCGTATAGTGGACAAGCTCCTTGAACTGAAGTTTGAGGAGGAATTGGTGGAAGTTAAATCTCCAAATGGCAGGGGTGGGCAAGTAAGAAGTGGAGAAATAGCATGAAGGTGAGAGAGAGTGTCCCAGTCAGAGAAATACAAATAGTTGGGTATGACTGAGTGTGTGGGAAGTGGTGGAGGATGATACTGAAAATGTTGGGTAAAAGGACATTGCACTTGAAGGGTTTAGAGGGCAACTAGACTATTTAAGCTGGAGAGGATATTACGGGACAGTTGTGAAAGCCACTGAGGCAGAGAGACTATTTAGCAAAGTGGAGCTTGATGGATATGAAAGAACTCATTTGAGAGATGTTTAGGAGGTAAAATCAATGGGAATGTGTGAGCAATTGAATTTGAGACTGTGAGACAGAAACACGGGACAATTCTTAGTTTCCGGTTTGAGGGATAGAGACCATCCACTGGCTGAGAAGAGCACTTGCCAAGGAAGCCTGAGAGAGAGATTTAGCATTATAAGCATACAAGCATGTAACTGTTGGCAGAAAGATATGATTATGCATTAAGGGTTAAAAAAAAGAAGAAGATTAAGAATAGGGTCATAATTTTGGGAAGTTCAGGTCAATCAAGAAAGAGACAGGACCACAAAAGGCAGTAAAACACAAGCCTTTCTGGCTGGTGTCTTGGACAGAGTTGCATGATGGGAAGTCGCTCCCAGCAACAGTGCTTCCAGAGACAGCAGCCTACTGCTACCGTCCAGAAAAGAGAGAGGACAAGGGACTCTTGGGGAGAAGGGAAAAGTAGAGAGGGGGCCTACTTATCTAGGTGACATCACTCAGTGGCAAAGTTGGGAGACATGGTTCAGAGAGCTCCAAAAGGCAGCAGCAGTTCGGTATCTGTCGTGGTTATAGGATTTGTTTCATCTCTGGTGTACAGATGACAGATTCAGTTTCTCAGAGTATGATACGTAGATGGATTCTAACTGGGTTAAAATATACATATATGGATTAGTTAAAAGCAATTAGATGTGTGAGAATTTGAGTTTGGTGCTGTCTGGCTAATAGTCCTAGCCTGCTGTGAAGAAGAAAACGATATGGTGGCCACTTTAAGCTAATACTCGTGTGTTATCTCAGACTCGTTTATATAGCAAGGTCCTGGGAAGAAAAACACCTAAAGGAGTAGATAGAGACAGCAGATCCTGGGAGAGGAGACTGAGGAGCATCCAGTAAGGGATCAGAAAAGCCTGCAGTGTGAGTTCATGAAGTAAAAAGGAAAAGAAGATTCTAAGAGCATAGGATGGTCTAGAGAGTCAAATGCAACATGAAGCATAAATATAATAAAGTCTGAATCGTGTCCGTGGGCTTTGGTCATTGGTGTTATGGGCAGAGGTGGGCCATATTTGAGGAGCAAATGAAAGGACAGTAAATGTTCCTTATTTTCAGAGAAGTTACCAGAAAGAGAAGACAACTACAGAAGCTATGGGTGAGAGAGTTACAATGAAAGAGTGAACAATTTTATTTTTGTTTTCATTTTAATGTTGAGCCAAGAAAACGGAGTTGTTGAATAAACAGGTGTTATATTATACCATTGTGTAACCAACCTTCCAAATTTAGTGGAAAAAACAACTCACTCATGGAATTTATGTTCATGGATTGAGTGGGAGGGCACAATGGTCGTGGCTTGTCTCTGTCACATGGTATTTGGGGTGTCAGCTGGGAAAACTCAGTGGGCTTGGCTGACTCAAGGCCTGGGGGCTGAAACAACTGGGAGAATTCACTGCTGAAATTAGGGATATAGAATTTAGGGAGTAAATACTCTATAGTTTTTACTTAATTCAGAAGGAAGAAGGAGGCCACTGAAACTGGGGTGTGAGGCAGGAGACTAGGGGAGAAAAATGACAATTTGAAAGATCTTCTAAAAGGAAAGAAACTGGAAATCACTCAAGCCCAAGAATTTCTGAGCAGTATTTAAGGCTCAACTAAGGCTTTGAGTTTGTAGTTTCAATAATCTGTGCAGTTGCAGTATTTTTATCCATATGCTGTGCTAGTAGAGAGTGGTAGCCAAGCAATTTCCTGGGTTCAGAAGAGTCCAATTATACCTCAGCCCATCTTTGGGTATTTTTTCCTCTTCGTAGATTTATATGCATCTGAAGAAAGAGAAGCAACAACCAGACTTTAAACAAAGGAATGTAGAAGGGATACCTACCGAAGCAAAGCGATACCTGGGAACACTTCCTATCACATCTGCGCCAGCTTGTGATATTACTTATGTGGGCTTAAGGAGTCTTCTTTTTTAACTTTTGGGGGAAATTGCCCTCTCTCAGGGACATGAAATAGCTTTACATCATGGGACCAAGTCTGATCTATTGATGTCACTGCCTGAAGCGCAGTGTTGTGAAAAGGTCTAATGTTAAGCCTGAGATTAGGGGGTGGGGCAAGAGGAACGGTCGGAGACACTTGTCATAGATGACAGCAGGTTCAGAGGTGGCATTCACACTTTCCCTTGTCACCAGCTAGTCCTACTCCATGTCTTTGAGAGGAGATATGAAGTAAATAGTGATAAATATCACCAAAACTAATAATAGTAACAATGGCAAAGCTCTGTTCATTATACCATGTAATAATATATAATGTGTCACTCTTGTAAAAATAACATTACATTTTTGTTGAATGTCTGGAAGGTGTCTGACAAGGTGAGATCTGCAGTAAAATGTTTGGATATTTACTAAGTAATTTTAAGACCCTAGTCCTCTAGAGTCTTATTCTGAGAGATTAAAAAAAATACTCTAAATCGATGGGCTATGTAACGAGAACTTTCTTGAAGTGCATTCCCATTTCAAATCAAGAACAAATCCATAAAGGGGCGCGTGGGTGGCTCGGTCTGTTAAGTGTTCGACTTCGGCTCAGATCATGATCTCACCGCTTGTGGGTTCGAGCCCTGCATCAGGCTCTGTGCTGACAGCTTGGAGCCTGGAGCCTGGAGCCTGCTTCGGATTCTGTGTCTGCCTCTCCCCTGCTCACACTCTGTCTCTTTTTGTCTCACTCTCAAAAATAAAGATTAAAAAAAATTTTTTTAAAAGAACAAATCCATAAGTATTACTTAGCTCCTCTACACAAGGAAGATAATTCAATTGTTTGCCTACATACCTGTATACTAATATTTTAAAGAAATTGTCACTCTTTTCTACTAGTTAAGTCCCCCCCAAAATGAATAATTCTGCCCATTAATACAATTGAATTAAGTGATTGTTTTGACTATTTTATTGTACTAACAAATTTAGTTAAAAGTCTTTATCTCCTACATTTCATTGGTTCTAAGATGAGGATTTAAAAAAAATAGTACTCTAACTTTGAGATCATTTAAAATTGTGTGTCACTCCTTTACTGGAAGCATTTTCTTTCTTTCTCAGTGGTCCATACAATAATGTTGCAATCTGTATTCTGTGACATCATCAGTTCAAATAAATGCAATAGGTAAGTTATGGAAAGAAGGAAAAACTGGCACCTAATTAATGCATAGAATATTAACTAATTCACTGACATGATTCATATTAAGTTTTACTTCAATGGACTTTTCTCCTTCCAATATCATCTACATTCTGGTTATCACATGTAGTGTTAACGCCTATTAAGATTTATCTGAGCAATAATTTATGGCAATTTTCCTATATCAAGGCCTAATAGCATTTTAGAAACTTTAATTAACTCTTGCAGCAGAAATTCATCAAGAGACCAATAAAGTAGTTACAATGGATAAATACCAGCAGCAGGTAGAGTGATACACTTTTATCTAGGCAGTCATTGACTCCTGCAATTTAAAGGGTTAGACCATTTTCTGGATGAGAAAGCTAAGGTCTACAGAGATTCAATGAATAGAGCCTATTCTTCCTTCTGTTTAAATGACAGAACAAAAGACTTGCCCAAGAGAACATGGGAACAGGTCATTAATTTAATTCTTCTAGTCATGGTCTATAGGTGAATGCTATGAAATTTCAGAAGAAAATAACAGAAAATGGAAAACTTCTCTCTCCCTAGCAAAGGTGAGGTTTTATCTAGTTTGAATCCCAAATAGGAAAGTATAAAACTGGCTGTTCATTTAAGAGTAGAAAAAGAAGTTATCTTTATTTCATACATATCTTCTCCTTAGTACACCTTTTGAGGAATTCAGATTACTCTTTAACATATGTCTTCTGAGGAACTCAGATTATGTTATGTTAAACCTTCCATAAGATTACATTATATAAGAGGATCTTATGTTGTATTAGGTTATCATACTATCCTGAATTTTTTACTTTACACTTCTTTAAATTCAATTCAATTAAATTTTATATTTTACACTTTGAACAAGTACTTAGTAAATGATACTCCTAGAGAATGATACAATTTGCTGCTCTTGGTGAGCATTTCCAAACTTGTTTTTGCATCGCAGAATTTGACACAGAAAAATCTTTGAGACCAATGAACTTTCTTTTAATGTTTATTAAAAAATATTTATTTTTGATACAGAGAGAGACAGAGCATGAGAGGGGTGGGGCAGAGAGAGAAGGAGACACAGAACTGGAAGCAGGCTCTAGGATCTGAGCTAGCTGTTAGCACAGAGCCTGACGCAGGGCTCGAACCCATGAACGTGAGATCTGACCTGAGCCGAAGTCGGAGGCTTAACCAACTGAGCCACCCAGGCGCCCCGAGACCAATGAACTTTCAAAGAATGGTATTTGATAGTAATATTTCAAGAATGTAGCTTTATGAAGTTGCCTTATGAGGGACACTTTATGACAATTCACTTAAAAAGATAAACTACAACGTTCACGTTTATTTGGGGTATTCTTGCAGACATGACTTTCTTGGCATTGGTGGGAAACACAGAAAGGAAAGTGTCTAACGAGTCCAGATTATATTTTCAACTCCAGAATATTTGCAGACATGGCACAAATGTTTACATAAAATGTACTCTTCATAGAGAATTAAATTATTTCATTTGTAATTCTTGGAGCAGACGAAAAATAGCCAGTTTGATGATCAAAACCTTGGGCCAAACTTGCTTCTCAGAATATGATTTGAGGGAATGAAGTAGACAGAAGGAGGTTAGAAACCTAGAGTTATTGCTCTTTAAAAGAATTGAAATTCCTAAATTATACCTTATATTTTCATTCCTGGGGAAAAAAAAGAAAAGAATAAAAGAAAATATATATGCCATTTTACTCTGTTTAACCAACAATGGGATTTTGTAAAATGTATGCTCCCATCTATTATTGTAGTTCATTTGTTACATGACCACGATATTTTAATTCTTGATCACAATCCCTTTTCGACTATATAAAAATGTCTAATGACAAATATTTTAGAAAGATTTCCTGGAAAAAAAAACAAGAGATGTTTACATCACTATATAAATAAATGAGTTGTGACTTATACTGAACTTTAAATAGTGTTTATTTTGCCTAATAACCAGAGAAAGAAAACATATTTTAACAGTGTAAAGTTTAGGTCATTCCCTTTGTCTTGGAATTTGGTTTTGTTTTTAGTTTGAAGACAGAATGAAATCGTAGTTGTTATGTAATAAAACTTTTATGCATATTCTAGGCAGTATCCTGTATCTTTATTAGGAGCACTTTTTATTTTTTGGCAGTTTGATTTGGAAGAAGTTTTATTCACGAGTAAATGATTTTTGTGTGCGTGTGTGTTTGTGTGTGTGTGAAATACACAACTTTGGTTTTTCAAAGTGGAATACAACTATGTAAAACATCTGAGATCAGTGTTACCCGTAATGATCCTGAATCACCAGACACTATGATGGCTTTGCTACCGTCAAGGTACTCTGTACATTCCATTCTTTTCTTCATAACGTTCAGTACAGCAGTAGATTAAGCACCGAGGAAATGGCATTGACTCTTTTTGACCACCAGGGAAATGTTCCGTTCAGTGTGCTCCCCTAAAAAAAGGCATCTAGGCACTGGGAACAAACCTGACTGCATTTTCTCACTGGAAAGAAATAAGGACAAAAGGCCAGACTATCTCATCCGAGATTTGCTACTTTTGCTTTTTTAAGGTCTTTTCTTTGTTCGCTTTTAAAATGGGGGAGGGGGAACAACTTCTCTGCACTGGTGTGGGAAATATACAAACGTCACCAAAGAAAGCAAGGAACATATTAGTAACATTGCTGCGGTGAATTTCACATTTCCTTTTCTCCTAAATAACACCCCCGTTCATTCTTGAGTTGGGCTGACGCTCCAGCTTTTCAGCCGGGTAGAAGTTCGGCCACAAGATGGCACTGACCTGCAAACAAAGGAACACACAGTGGCTCTGACTTCGTAAAGCCCTGTAAATTGCCTTCCTGGGAGTCCAGGACCGTGGGGATGCGCGCTTACTTTCCTCTGCACCGTGCGTCTGTGCCTAACAACGTGCGGATAAGTTTAATTTCCTTTCCTTCCAGAATTCCTAGGCAACGCACCCCCGAAGTGCATATCGAAGCTGAGGTGTCTGTGGGGGGGCATCAGGCGCTACTCGCGGGGCGCCGTCACGTGATCTGTGGGGATGAGGTGGAGTTCGGCTTTAAGGGGGCGTCTCTTCCTATCTTCATCAATCTTTAGGATTTGAGCAGGAGAGATACCAGCGGCTCTTTTCTCCCGGCTCTGCTCCCTTCCATTACCGTTCGTCCCGCTTTAACAAACGGGCGAAAAGACGAATCCAACAGTGGGTAAGTTTCAAGTTTACATCTTTTTAGGGACTTTTGAGGAATCTCTCATTGAGGGGGTGGAGGATAAGAGAAAACGACAACAACAACAAAACGTGCCGAGGGCCCGGAATGGACTCTGGGAAACTGAGGTGGGACGTGGAGTCAGCTTTGCAGTCGGGCTCCCGGCGCAGGTGGGTCGCAAGGTGCTGCAGATGACCGGCCGACGCCGAGACTCCTGCCGGTGGGTGTGGGCCGGCGTTGGGGAGCGGGAGTTGGCGGATCGCACACCGCTCCGCCAGGATTTCCGGACGCGGATACGAGTTCGCCCCTCTTTGCGCGTGAGGCCGTCTTCCCTTGGCTTCGCGCATCTTCCGTGGATGGTTGTTTTGTTGTTGTTGTTGTTGTTTTGGTTTGGTTTTTGTTTTTTGGGGTTTTTGTTTTGTTTCGTGTTTTGAGCTGGCTCCGCTGGAGTCTGAGCGGAGGAACCGGTGGCTGGGAGAGTCTGGTCTGAGGAAGGGTGGGTTTGACCACTGGTCCACTTCGGTCCCCGTCCCGCCGCTCATGTCGCGCGGGGGGCGCCCGGACCCCAGGCAGGCACGGCGCCCTCCCAGACGCTGTGGGTTCCCCGCCTCTGGGCTGGAACGGAGCCCCGTTCCGTCGGTGCGGGGCCCTTCCAGGCTGTCGCCGCGCCCCGGTGGACACCCGGAGCCCTAGTCTTTTATTTCTGAGTTTCAATCATCAACTCTTTAGCTCCTTGAGGAACAGCGATGATAGAAACCATCAGGGTTAGGACTGGAGGACCTAAAGCATGTCCTAATGCGTGGACTGGAAGTAGAGGCGGCTCTACCGTTGGTGTCTCCAGGTAGACGGGAGAGAGGCAGATGCTTTAAGAACTGAGGTTGGTCCAGAGAGAACTGGCCCTGCTTCTTTTATTTTTGGTTTGGATGCTTTGTTTGCCAGTCTCATCGTCACGGGTAGAGACCTTGTTCCTGGACAGATAGCTGGCAAATGGAGGAGGAGGCCAGAAGGTTAGGAAAGAGAAACATTGGGGGCAGTTTACTTAGTGACACTGTGTGACAAAAGGTGGGCACGTGAGCCTGGCAACAGGAATTTTGGTTTAACCAGCCCATTTCATTCTTTGGTAACTGCTGGAGCACAGGAAAAAGTTAAGGGAGGGCAAAGGGGGAGTGTGTTTTGACATCTCTTTTATTTTTTTCTTTCTTTCTCTCTCCACCGCCCCCCCCCCCCCCCCCCCCCCCCCCCCCAGCGTTCTGATTTGCCATGCCTACCTGGATCCTAGGAAAAAGTGTATCTCACTAGGTGGCCCCCAGGCAGATGGAAGTGCCCTGGACAGAAACAGAGAAACAGTATCTGTTAGTCCCAAGATTCTAGAATGCTTTCCTGGTAGAGAGCAGAAAGCTCTCCAGCCCAGTACCCCACCTGTGACTTCAGACTGAGTGCTTTTCGGTGGGTGACTACAGCATTATTAGTCTTTCCTTATCGTTGTAAGGCAGCTGTCTGTTGAACCAGCCCTCCTGGGAAAGGAAGGAACAGAGAATTATGTAACTCACGTAGATAAACTAGCAGTAACTTTGGGAGGCTGTATGTAACAAGGCTGATATTTCTTTTCCAAAACAAGTAAGGTGAACAGCCAATTCTGAGTATACAAAAAAATGTATCTGCTGCAGGGTATGACGGGAAACCTGTATTTTCAGGTAGTAACAGCACTAAGAACAGCAAACAGTGGAAGACCAGCATTCCTTGGAAGGAGGCCAGTTTTCCAAGTGGTGATGTATGTTTTGTCTCTAGTTGCTCATAACCACTATATTGAGATTTAACAACCTTGAATTTTTGCAGCGTCTCTAGTTGCATATCTTATTTTAAATATCAGAATACTGAATATCAAACTTATTTTTCTTTGTGCAAAGATAAGGTATGTGAATGCTTTCTCTCTGAGTATTATTTCCTGACAACTATTCTTCCATGAAACTATATTAAGGTAGGCGGAAAATACACATTTTATCCAGTGCAGAGGGTGTAATCAACCTGGAATGACTACCGAGCATAAGATTTAGAAAAGGAGGCTTTGCAAACACTTAAAAAACCGTTTGCATTTAAGTTAGCATCTAGGTATTAGAAAGACTGCTATTCCTCACAGAGCATGTCCATCAAATATAATTTCATGGGGCGCCTGGGTGGCTCAGTCAGTTGAGCGTTCGGCTTCAGCACAGGTCCTGATCTCCCGGTTCATGGGTTCAAGCCCCATGTCAGGCTCTATGCTGACAGCTCAGAGCCTGGAGTCTGCTTCAGATTCTGTGTCTCCCTCTCTCTCTTACCCTCCCCTGCTCGCTCGCTCTCTCTCTCTCTCTCTCTCAAAAAATAAATAAAACACTAAAAAAATGTTTTAATATATATAACCTCAAAGGGATCAGAGTTGAATTTCAGTATGTGCACCTAAAACCATCTGCAGGACACTGCCTTTGTAATCCACACTTCCAATAATTTGATAAATGTTTACATTAATTCAGTTTGTATAGAATTTTGTCAAAATAAGTCAATGGATTTAAAATTTCTATTTTTCTTTCTTTGCACCTTAAACACCTCGGTCTGTGCCTCTGTTATTGAAATAGCCTCTTAATGAATCTCCCTATTTCTTTCCTGTCTTAAGTCTGTGGAAAGCAGCAGCTAGAGTAATATTGTAAACCAACTCCTAGAACTTCACACCTTTACCAAAGACTCCAGTGATTCCCCTTCTTTTTCAGAGAAAAAGTCAGACTGTCTCATGGAATACTTAAGTAATCCGGTCCTCTTCTGCTTTCTCTTCCTAATTATTTTCTTACTAGTCTCCCTCTTACTTATTCCACTTATTATTGCTGTTTAATATGCCAGGTAAACTCCGGTCTTTGTTCTTTCCACATAGGATACAGTCCCTGACATATCAACGTGGCCTCCTCACTTACCACTTTCAGGCTTTAGCTCATATGCCACCTTTCCAGGCAAGCAGGGACCTTCCCTACCACCCACTAATAAAGTACAGATCCCAACAACCCCAGAACCCCTTTCTTGCTTTATTTTTCTGCATAATATTTATCATCTGGCATATGATCCGTTTTACCAGTTTATTTTTTCTTGCGTTCTTTGCCCACAAGACTAGAAACCCCATGAAGTCTCTGTTGTCTCCACTAAAACAATGCCTGGTACAAAATAGGTATTCAAGGGGCACCTGGGTGGCTCAGTTGGTTGAGCATCTGACTTTGGCTCAGGTCATGATCTCAGGGCTTGTGAGTTCGAGCCCCGCATTGGGCTCTGTGCTGACAGCTCAGAGCCTGGAGCCTGTTTCAGATTCTGTGTCTCCCTTTCTCTGCCCTTCCCCTGCTATCACTCTGTCTCTGTCTCAAAAACAAATATAAACATTAAGAACAATTAGAAATTCTCCAAATTCTCCAAAAAAAGAAATGTTAGATTATTATTTCTCCAAGGTTTGTTCTCAGACACTAAGAGACAGAAGTTATTCTCTCTGCCTTTGGTACTCTTAAGAGAAAAATGGTAATTACTGCATTAAGTTTATTTATTTAAAAAATTTTTAATGTTTATTTGTCTTTGAAAAGGAGGAGTGGGAGGGGCAGAAAGAGAGAGGGAGACACAGAACCTGGAGCAGGCTCCAGGCTCTGAGCTGTCAGCACAGAGCCCCATGGAGAGCTCGAACCCACAAACTGCAATATCATCTGAGCCAAAGTCAGATGCTTAAGCAGCTGAGCCACCAGGCGCTCCATTTACTGCATTAAGTTTAGGTGTCATTATTTACTGGTCGTTGCACAGAGGAGGGGAGACCCATGCTTCTAAAAATGTTTACACTTGAAATCACTCCTCATCTTAATAGTTTCATTCTCGCTAAATGTTAGAAATCTTTATTTTTATTCAGTTTTATTTAGCCAAGTTGTGGTTTTATAATAAAAAACACCTCATGTTCTAGAAAACAAAAATACTCAAGAAAAGGTTTATTAGAGGTGTCACTTAAAAGGCAAATGTTTCAATAAATTTCTTGTCTCCTTTGAAATGGAAGTAAATCTGAATGGTCTTCTTTATTCTCACATAAAAAAGAAATAAATGCAATTCCCTTTCTTAACACAACCACAATTGCCTGTAATTAACATAAGAAATGCCTAATCTCATATATTTATTTAACAATCTGGAGGAAATCAGTTTTTTTTTAAAGGAGCTTTTAATCTCTAAGAAAACCATTGTCTGTAATTTGTCCTGTTGGTAAGAAAAGAATCTTTGTATCACAATTACCACTAAGTTGTAGACCCCGGCATTGTGTCAGGATACAGTCTAGTGGGGAGGGAGGATATTTACTTGTATAAAACCTTAGAAATTCTTTGAAAGCTTCTGACATTTTACTAAAATCCTCAAATCTTAAAGTTAGAAGGAACTTCGGTGTTACCCAGTTGACTCTCCTACACTAGGCGAGATCCCCCCAAAAGTCTCTCCTGTAGTTGCTACAGACTCTTGTGTATAGAACACCCCGTGGTTCTGCAGGCAGTTGATTTCATTTGATTAAACTTCTGTTCCTCATAGTGATGTGAAATTTGTTTTGTTTTTCATACACACGGTCATATCCTCTCCTTGGTCCTGTTTCTAGCTTGTCTTAAATATTCTAAGCCCAATTTCCTATAGTGCATGCTAGCCATTCAAATATGAGAAGACATCTATCCACTCCTATTCTTTTCTGTGTTAGAAATCTTCTGTGCCTTCCACAGCCCTTCATATGACAAAGTTTTTTGATGTTTCAGTGAATTCACATCTCCTTTTGAATATATTTGTGCTCAATAATGTCTGCCGTAAAGAGCACAGTGTATGGTAGAGCTCTTAGTACAACTTAATTATTTCATTTCTCTAGTAAAGAGGAAGGATTAGGGAAATGTGGTTTTTGTTGTTTATCTTTGTTTCATATCTTATGTTTTAACCTGTCCATTAAACCTTTTGTTACATGCTCATATGTACATTGTAAGTATGGAAATATTTACAATATTTAGGAATTGTTGACCGTGGTTTATCTAAGACTTTGGGCATGAGATTTACGCATATCTTACTAATTTATAGACTACTGCATTTTGCTGAGTCAAAGTGTAGTAATGTTGTCAATTGCTAGCCCAGTTTAAAATATTAGAAAATTTTTTTTCAAAATGTTTGCACTGTTTCTGCTTTTAAAAAAAAAGGTGTTTATAAAGATTACGTATGTTTCTTTATTTCAGTGTCTTCACTTAAAACAGCACTATGAGTCAGAATTCATTTTGACTGCTTTCCACGAAAGTAGTAATGCCATTGGTCATTTTCTCTTTACAGATTGTTCATCAGTTTAAGGGAATGAAGAATTCAGAATAATTTTGATAAATGGAATGCAATATGGAGAATAAGAATAAGCTGAATGTTTGATCTGCTTTGAAGAAACATATTTTCCATTTGTCTAGAGTAACCTATAAAAACCAAACCAATCAAAATGAACTCAACATTAATTTCCCAGGTCGAAAATCATTCAATCTTGTGTAATTTTTCAGAGAATTCCCAATTTTTGGCTTTTGAAAGTGAAGATTGTCATCTGCCCTTGGCCATGATATTTACATTAGCTCTTGCTTATGGAGCTGTAATAATTCTTGGAGTCTCTGGAAACCTGGCCTTGATCATTATCATCTTGAAACAAAAGGAGATGAGAAACGTTACCAATATCCTGATTGTGAACCTTTCCTTCTCAGACTTGCTTGTTGCCATCATGTGTCTCCCCTTCACATTTGTCTACACATTGATGGACCACTGGGTGTTTGGTGAGGCGATGTGCAAACTGAATCCTTTTGTGCAATGTGTTTCGATCACTGTGTCCATTTTTTCTCTGGTTCTCATCGCCGTGGAGCGACATCAGCTGATAATCAACCCGCGAGGGTGGAGACCAAATAACAGACACGCTTACATAGGTATTGCCATCATTTGGGTCCTTGCCGTGGTTTCTTCTCTACCTTTTCTCATCTATCAAGTGTTGACTGATGAGCCCTTCCAGAATGTGACACTCGACGCGTTCAAGGACAAATACGTGTGCTTTGATAAATTTCCATCAGACTCTCATAGGTTGTCGTACACAACTCTCCTCTTGATGCTGCAGTATTTTGGCCCACTCTGTTTTATATTTATTTGCTACTTCAAGGTAAGAATAATCCCCCCCACCACCATTTCCATTTTAACCTTCTTTCCACAGAATTCCACATTCACTGGGTGGTTCTGTTTGAACTTTGAACTTTTTTTTTTTTTCTCTCCGTAGATCTATATACGCTTAAAAAAGAGAAACAACATGATGGACAAGATGAGAGACAATAAGTACAGGTCCAGTGAAACCAAAAGGATCAACATCATGCTGTTGTCCATTGTGGTAGCATTTGCGGTCTGCTGGCTGCCTCTGACCATCTTTAACACTGTGTTTGACTGGAATCATCAGATCATTGCCACGTGCAACCACAATCTACTCTTCCTGCTGTGCCATCTTACGGCAATGATATCCACGTGTGTCAACCCCATATTTTATGGATTTCTGAACAAAAATTTCCAGAGAGACTTACATTTCTTCTTTAACTTTTGTGATTTCCGGTCTCGGGATGATGACTATGAGACAATAGCCATGTCTACCATGCACACAGATGTTTCTAAGAGTTCTTTGAAACAAGCAAGCCCAGTCGCATTTAAGAAAATCAACAATGATGATAATGAAAAAATCTGAAACTGCTCTAGCATATAGCCCCAGATCACATCTGTCTAAAAACAAGCACAACCCACAACAATACTTTCATTCCCCCAAGGAGTGAGGTTGTAATTGTTTAAGAAAGCCCGAAATTTGCTTGTCTTGCTTTTTACTGCTTTTATTGTAACTGTCATAATTACATTTGGACAAAATGTATGGGCTTTGGAATCTTCTGACTGTAGTTTTGATCGGACATCCTTCAAGTGCTTCTGTAAACTTACATATATAATACAAAGACTTTTATATTCCGCTTGTTAGAATGTAATTGTATTACTGTTGACTGACTTTAGAAACACGGTATTTGATACGCATTTGATTGGGCCATCCTGATTTGCTTAGGTTACATGGCCAATAGATTGGGCCATCTTGATGTAATGATAGACATTGCACTCTTACAGAGGTGACAGTGTGCAAAAGCAGCATTCAACATGTGGAGCTCAGTCTGTGTCTTACATACCTACAGTTTGAAGTCATTCAAGACTGATTTGAATTTTTTAAAAATTTAAGACAAGATTTAATTTGCTCCTGATTTATCACTTAAGATAAAAATGCATAAAAATACTTCTCAGCTGTGAATATCATGGGGAATTGGGCCGCCCACAAGAATTAAGTGGGAAAGCAGTTCTCTAACTTCAAAACTATTTTGGTACCTGACAACCAAAGGGTTTCAGAACAACAAATTTAACAAGCAAACTAGTAGTGCAGCAGATCGTTGAATTATATTCATCTGAACTGTTGGTCAGGAGGCTTTCCATTCTTCACAGTGTTTGTCGAGTTTTTCTAGCCTAAATATATATGTGGCTCAAAAGGCATTTCCAGCTTTCAATATGTAAAACTACAGAGTGTATTTTCCATACATCAGTGCCTATATAGTAACCCATTTTTAACTTTTTCAAAGTCCATTTTTCAAAGGAGGACACCAAAGTATAATGTTAAAAGAATGTTCACCCTGGCTAGCAGGGATAAATACCTGAAAACTGAGAACACTTCATATAGCCCATATTAACTTGTATAAACTGTGTGCCTTGTGGAGTCTTGTAAATAACGTATAGAGTACTAAGTGGTTGTGTTGTGTTAATATGCTTAATTTCATGCATCCTGTAATCATGATTGAGCCTCAAGTCATTTGGAGAGAAGATATTTTAAAGAACAAGATATAACTTCAATGTATTATAAATGTATTAAGCGTGTGTGATTTTAGAAGGGTAGACATTTTCTTTATTAAAATTGTTTTTGCTTTTTTGGAGTCGTCTTCTTTGTCGCTCTCTTCAGCTTAATATTTTTTTTTTTTACTTATGGTTTCCCTCTCATGAAGTTCCCACAGCATCTTATTTCCGCTTACCAGTGAAATGTTTTCTACTCTATGGTATGACCATTGATGGCTCAGTCCCTTTCCTCTGCTTCCTGAAGCTTCTTGGAGGCAGGGGCTATTTTGCGTGACTGTCCCCAATGCATTTAACACAGTACCAGGTACTTAGAAGTTTCTCAAAAGATGTTTCTTAAACAAATGAGTAAATAATAACTAAATCACCTTCTCATTTATGATCACTCGGATGTTACATCTTGACATTTTTGGATTCCTCCTAAGTTCGTATTTATCAAGGAGCTGTTTTCTCTTTTATTATGTTACTTCCCTTTTCAACTAAGCAAAAATGACATTTTAGATTTAGAAACTTGCATGTTTCCTCCTATAAGTCAAACAAATCTCAATTTTTTCAACTGAATGTACGTATGAATTCAAATTCTAGCCTAAGAAAGACTTTTAGTTAACTGAACAAAGAAATTCTAAAACCAACTTTTAATATTTTGATAATGGAATGATACTGGAAAACATCATCTTTCCTTACCAAAACCTGGGATCCTTAACGTTTTTCTGCCTTTACGGGACTAATGGGAAATTTTGTCTTTCTCTACTTAGGTGCTATGGAAACAAATTGCTACCTGAGAACAGTCTTAATACGTAGGTGCATCTTTGTTGAGATGGCCATTTCTAAGATTCTCATTCAGCTGTGTAGGCTGCTGATTCCTTATATTTATGTAAATAATTAGCTGAATATAAAGTTCTTCTCTTTTATGCATAGATATCAGTGACCTAATAGTAAAATCTAGGGTCAAAAATAGATCCAGAGTGATTCAAGAAGAATAAAGAGTGTGCATACTAAACACAAATTATGGCACCATTGGGTTTTCTTAAACTCCAAAACTAAAATCAATCAACCATTTTAGTACAAGAGCATAATTATAATGTAGCTTGTATAAATTTAGAGTAAAATGATAATAGCTAGAATTTTTAAGCACTTAGCATGTTCCAAGTACTATGTCAAGTATTTAAGTACCTGTGAAGATGTGTGACCAATATGACTACTTCACATTGAGGAAACTGAAGCTCAAGTTGTAAAATTTGAGTCCCACACTGAATAACAGGTGGAGTGAGAATCAAACCAAGGTCTGTCTAAACTAAGCGCTACTAAATTAAGCAGTGCACTGGGCCTGTAACAGAGTTTTAGAAAGTAATTTGTCTAGCTCTCTTTACAAGTTAAATTGTTAGGGCCTAATATTACCATTCACCTTCTTTCTGATTTTTAGCTGTAGAAAGGAATGAAGTGAACACAAGTTTAAAAATGGCCATTAGTATCAATATGTAGCCATAATTCCCTTCTGAATTATGAGATAATAATTTATGAATTAGAGAATTCTACATAAAAATGTATTTTGATTTTTCAGATTAGTTTTTCTTTACAGTTAGCTGGGTATTCTCAACCCTTTCCTATTCCACAAATTTCCAAGGAAATAAAAACCCATGTTATATTATAATTTCAAAATTTGACAGCCAAAGAAGTGTATATTTTGATGAAACTATTTTGCCACACACAGTAAAAGGGGTGGGAAGAGGCAAATTTAAGTTGGAGTTACAGGGCTAATGGCCTTGTTCCCTCACTGCAAAAAATGTGACTTTATGGGCACCGGTAGATCTTTCCTCACAGCCAGGATTGCTTTTTCTCAGCAATCAAGAATTGTTCCTTAGTTTCTCAGTGAGATGTGATCTCTTTCACACACTCATTATTTTCTTCATCTACTCATCCTATGGCCCAGCAAATAGCATGTTGAACTTAAGAGTCTGAGCCCATGAGAATAAGAGCATTGCTTCCTAGATCAAGTTAATAAGTTTTCACAAATTAATTTAATGATTCCCTTAATATATCATGTGTAAGTATGTGTGCACATGCAACACATTGAGTATGAATATATATTCTACAATACATTTATTTTCATTGCTCTTCATTTCTTGATTTCTTATAAAAACTGTCACATATATAGCACTAATCACAAACTACAAAGTAGTACTATGGCTGTCCTCATTTCATAGACAAGGAAACTGAGGCATAGAGAGGCTATATAACTTACCCAGTATCACCCAGTTAGTATTGGTTTTTTAGTTGGCAATTTTTCTTCTGCGGCTTCTTCACCTCTCCCAGCCTTCATAGAACTGAAGAGTTAGGGCCTTGCTCTGGATGAGCCTTTGGCTTAAGGCAATGTTGTGGCCGGTTTAGTCTTCTATCCAGCCCACTTGACCTTTTATATCAGCAATAAAACTGTTTCTTAGGCATGTGTTTGTTGGGGTAATACTTTTAATTTCCTTCAAGAACTTTTTCTGTGCGTTCACACCTTGGCCAACTGTTTGGTACAGGAGGCTTACCTTTTGGCCTAGCTTGGCTTTTGCAATGCCATCTCACTAAGCTTAATCATTTCTAGCTTTTGCTTTAAAGTGACGGACCTATGACTCTTCCTTTTACTTGTCACTTAGAGGCCATTGTAGGGTTACTAATTGTCTTAGTCTCAGTATTATTGTATTTCAGGGAATAGGGAGTTCAGAGGAGAAAAAGAGACAGGAACAGCTCTAGTCAGGAAAGCAGTCAGAATACACACCACATGTGTTGATTAAGTTCTCCATTGAATATGGACACAGTCTCCTGGTGCCCCCAAATAATTACAATAGTAACATCAGAGTCTACTGATCACAGATCACTCACTGTAACAAATATTGTAAGAATTACAGGGATATCTGGATGGCTCAGTCAGTTGAGTGTCCAACTCTTTTTTTTTTTTACATTTATTTATTTTCTTGAGAGATAGAGTGAGACAGAACATGAGTGGGGAGGGTCAGAGAGAGAAGGAAACACAGAATCTGAAGCAGGCTTCGGGCTTGGAGCAAGCATTCAGCATAGAGCCTGATGTGGGGCTCGAACCCACCAACCATGAGATCATGACTTGAGTTGAAGTTGGATGCTTAACCAACTGAGCCACTCAGGTGCCCCAAGCATCCAACTCTCCATTTCAGCTCGGGTCATGATCCTAGGATTGTGCAATCAAGCCCTGCGATAAGCTCCACACTGAACGTGGAAACTGTTTGGGATTCTTTCTCTCTTTCTCTCTCTCCTCTCTCTCTCTCCCCTTTCCTCCCTCCTTCTGCCTCTCTCCCACACTCATGCTCTATCTCTCTCCCTAAAATAAAATAAAATAAAATAAAATAAAATAAAATAAAAACTTAAAAAAAAGAATGACAAAATTTGAGGTATTGTGAGAATTGGCAAAATGTAACATAGAGACAAGAGGTGAGCAAATACCATTGGAAAATGGCACCAGGGCGACAGTGGTCGCCAGGGGATAGGGTGGAGAGGGATGAAGAGGCAGAGCACAATGAACTGTCCAAACAGTGAGACTACTCTGTATGACACTATATTGATGGATACAGGTCATATTATATTTGTCCAAACCAAAAGAACGTATAATACTGAAAGTGAACCCTCATGTAAGTTATGGACTTTGGATGATGATATTGTGTTAATGTAGACTCTTTGTAACAAATACACTGCTTTTTTGTGGGATTTTGATAGTGAGGGGAGATTGTGAGTATGTAGGTCAAGGGGCCTATGGGTAATTTCTATACTTTTGCTGAATTTTGCTGTGAATCTTACACTAGTCTAAAAATTAAAGTCTTTAAAAAAAAAAGAAAAAAACCTCATACTTTTTAGCAGTCACTTCTTATTCCTTTTTCCTTCCTCCCACTGGCAACCACTCATCCAGTTTCTGTATCTATGAATTTGACAATTTTAGGCATTTTATTAGGTGGCAGTATCCAATACATGGACTTTTATTATTTGATTCTTTCACTTAACATGAGGTTCTCAAAGTTCATCCATAATGTAATATGTATCAATACTTCATTTCTATCCAGCAATTGCACAATTAGGTATTTACCCAAAGGATACAGAAGTACAGATTCACAGGGATACATGCACCCCAGTGTTTATAGCCACACTATCAACAATAGCCAAACTATAGAGAGAGCCCAAATACCCACCAACTGATGAATGGATAAAGAAGGTGTGGTATATATATATATACACACATATACATATACAATGGAATATTACTCAGCCACTAAAAAGAATGAAATCTTGCCATTTGAAACAGTGTGGATGGAGCTAGAATATACTATGCTAAGCAAAATAGGTCAATCGGAGAAAGACAAATACCGTACAATTTCACTCATATGTGGAATTTAAGGAACAAAACAGACGAACATAAGGAAGGGGTGGGGGAAGAGAGGGAAACAAACTACAAGAGACTTTTAACTATAGAGAGCAAAATGAGCTTTGATGGAGCGAGGGAGATGAGAGATGGGCTAGATGGGTGGTAGTCATTAAGGAAGGCACTTGTGATGAGCACTGAGTGTTGAGTGTAAGTGATGAATCACTGAATTCTGCTCCTAAAACCAATATTGCCCTGTGTGTTAGCTAACTAAATTTTAAATTAAAAACAAGAAAGCAAAACAAAACAAAAGACCTCGAAAATAGATAAATAGCCACTGACTTAAATATTAAAGCAACTTCATTTCTTTTTCTATTACAAATAATATTCCAATGTATAGATACACCATATTTTGTTGGTCTCCTCATATGTTGGTGGACATTTGGGCCACCCTCATTTTTTTGGTTTTTATGAATACTTCTGCTATGAACATTCATGTATAAGTTTTTATGTGAACATACACTTCCATTTCTCTTGGATATATACCTAAGAGTGGGTCATCTCTTAACTCTATGTATAGGTTTTTGAAGAACTGTCAAACTATTTTCCAAAGCAGCTGCATATTTTACATCCCTACCATAATGTATGAGGTTTCCAATTTCTCCACTCTTGCCTGTCAGTTTGATCATGTTCCTCTTAGAGTTTGTAAAGTAGTATTTCATTGTGGTTTTTGAGTTGCATCCCCTTAATGTAATGTTGTGGAGCATTGTTTCTTGTGTCTAAGGGGCATTTATATACCTCTTTGGTAGAAATGACTACTCAAGCCCTTTACATATTTTTAAATTGGGTTCTTTCTCTTTTTATTTTTGAGTTGTAACAGTTCTTTATATATTCTGGATGCTAGTCCCTTATGAGATATATACTGTGCAAATAGTTTCTGTTTCTTTATTTAATTTTAAAATGTAACTTCCTTAGAAGAAAATTAACAAAAGAGGTACTTGAATGATTATGAAAATCTAGTTTCATTTTCACAATGATTCCTAAAGGGGAGAAAAAGGCCCAGAAGGCCAGAAGGGAGACAATGGCTATATATTTGCTGTGTGCCAGAAATTTCATATATATTGTCTCATTTGATCTTCACAAACTCTCTGCAAGTAGTTTCTTTTATCTTCATTTTATAAGTAAGGAAACAGGCTCAAACATTAAAAAGTATTCCAAACTCACTCGAGTCCATAAAGGGCAAAGCAAGGATTTAATTGTATGTTTGACTCTAAGACTTATGTCGGTTCTAGTCTATCTGATTACCTCCCTCATTTTTTTGTCTAGGAAAAATAATCAAATGATTACTGTTTGCTATTAAGGAGAAAATTCTGTGCAGTGCTCTAGCTTCTTCCAATGAAAGCTGCTGTATTAATGTTCGTACGGATTCACTGGATATGCACAAAATATCCGCCAGAGACAAAGTCACTGATTTACAGACTTGTACTGATGTCAGGCTTTGCATTTACATCTCATGCTCCTAATGGAGAGAGAAGAAAAACATCTGTTGATTAAAGCTGCCTCTTGGGAATGTTGTATTAAGATATGTATCTGACTTACGATCTTTTACCAGATGCTTTTATTTCTACATTAACTCATGATAATTACTAAATTGATGTCCATAAGAGGTTATAGGAATCAAACTCAGATGTATGTGATTGCAAAATCCATGAATTGTTCTTTCATACCTCTACACCACCAAATATTGGAATGACATCATACGGTTTATTTTCTTTATTTTTCATACAATTTGTATTACTGGTTGAAAAATGAGGGAAAGTAATTAAGCAAAATATTGTGCTTTTTCCAAATGACCCCCCAAAAAAGTGTGCTTATTTTTCTTTTTCTAAATTAAATTTTGCTAGTTGTTTTGTTTCCCACTTTTTTGCTTTCTTTTTTATCCTGAGCCTTAGTATTTTATGACTTTTTAAAAAAACTAATGAAATGAGTAAGCACCCATATAAAACATTTTTTCTCATTCTGTTAGTTTTGTTTTATTGCTTATTTCCTTCTGAAAGACTACTATGAAGACTGTTGTATCTATCCTATACATGTATCCCTTCTAGGCAATATTAATAGATTTAAAGGCAGGGTGCCTTGGTGGCTCAGTCAGTTAAGCATCTGACTTTGGCTCAAATCATGATCTCATGGTTAGTGAGTTCGAGC
Organism: Suricata suricatta; assembly: GCF_006229205.1. Classification (NCBI taxonomy): domain Eukaryota; kingdom Metazoa; phylum Chordata; class Mammalia; order Carnivora; family Herpestidae; genus Suricata; species Suricata suricatta. The sequence goes on from NC_043700.1 coordinate 61,168,204, forward strand.
CCTGCATCAGTCTGTCTGCTGTCAGCACAGAACCTGCTTTGGATCCTCTCTCTGTCTCTGCCTCTCCCCTGCTTGCTTTCTCTTTCTCTCAAAAGTAAATAAATATTCATAAACTTAAAGGCAATGCCCTGTCTCTCTGGGACTCAGCACTCTCATTTGTAAAATGAAGAAATTAGACTAAATAATACCTATATTTTATATTGATCCATCGTACATCTACATCTTATGTATGATATATCTAAACTAACTAATTCTAGCTGATATCTGAGATGGATCTAAGCTCCAAAATTATGTGATTCCATTTAAATCTAAGAATGAGTTAACAGAAAGGAGATACCTGGTTAGGGACTGTTTGCAGGTGAAATATTCTATCTGTAACCAAGCTTGTCAGTGGAGGTATCCTGAAAAATAAGGAAAGACTCGGTATAGCAAAGTAAGAGAGAAGCCTGTGCCATACATAAGGACAGACTGGGGACAGATGCAGAAACTAAAATACATGACCAAAGGGAAATAAGTTTGGCTGGAAAAGAATGTAAGATTGAAGTAGTCTGGGCAGGGGAGGATCGAGTGTGTGAAGGAGCTAACTAGGGAAATGCACTTGATTTTCCAAATGGACAATATTTTTAAAGGTCATATAAAAGACATTTTGAAACTGGGAACAGAATAAGATATTTAGAAATATATTTAGGTATGAATGAAGTGAGAGAGAGGAAAGCAAATTGGCCCAACAAACAGACGGTGCACTGCACAAGGTGGAATTCGGATGCAACATGGACCAACATGAACATGGGATCACAGAGGCCAGAGATTGTGCTGTGGGCCAAGCAAATAGTGAAAATCAGCAATTAGTAAGTGTTGCAAGGAAGACACATGATCTGTCTTTTCAATAAAATGTTTAAAATTGGAAAACATTCCATTAGAAAGGATAATGGAGGAGTGCCTGGGTGGCTTAGTTGGTTGAGTATCTGACTCTTGATCTCACCATTGTGAGATGGAGCCCTGCATCAGGCTCCGTGCTGAGCAAGAAACCTGCTTAAGATTCTCTCTCCCCCCTCCCCCCCCTCTCCTGCTCTCCCTCTCTGTCTCAAAAAAGAAAAAAAAATAAAATACTAATGCAATATGACAACAAACAACAAAAACAAATGCAATAAAACAACCTCATTATGAATGAAGGAAAGGGGCTTATGGAGAAAGAAATCTTTTGCCATCAAGTGACTAGTGCTACAAATTATTTCATAGAGGCTTTACCAATAGTTACCAATTAAGCATTTTAGAACCCCAAAAGCCATAAAGCAGTAAGTTAGATAGTGTTGTGATTTTAGATAAGGAAGGTATAGCTCACCAAGATTACATAACATTCCCCAAATCACAGTCATGTGCAAAGGCTGCATTTAATCCCACATCTGGGTGATTCCAGAAAGTGTCTACTTAAACACTGGGTTATTATACTTTCCACTAGCAGCCAAATGGAAGTTTTAAAAATTGTATACATAGCCTTCGGATTGAGCACATCCATACAACTAGTCTTTTTTTTTTTTAAGGACATGTTATTTTCCCATTTAAGTACTTTTTGAAGGGAAAGATTGTACCTGAGTATAAATAAATAAAATTTCTTAATAATATCTTGAATGAAATTATAATTTATAATTAAATAGCCATTATAATACTCTAAATATCTCAGCATTACTAGAGTGCCTCAAAGAAGTTACCCAAATAAGAAAAACAGGATGAAAATAAAATATGCTAATATACTAGACTGTGGCTCTCAGTAAAAGGCAGAATCAGTTCAGTTCCATTCAACTAATATTTAATGAGTAACCAAAATAGTGTCAAGTTCTGTGGAAGATGCTGGCAATAAAACAAGACTGCCCTTACTCTTGACAGACATTAAATTCATGGAAGGCATGTACAGAAATGTATCATTTTAACATACACAGGTGGTGACTATAACCCTAACTGTATATTTACAGTTTTCTGGGTAATACTTAACTCAGTCAGACTGAAGGAAGCTTCTTGAAGACATCTAAACCAAGCCTGGAAAGTGAGTAAGAGAATTAGTTATGTTAAGGCTATCACATGACAGAGAATCTTAATCTGGCCAGGTCATATAGCCTATAACACAATTATTGAAGGTTTTTTGATTTTTTTCTCCCCTTGACTATGTTACACATAATTTATGCATTCAAGAAAAAAGTTATTTTTAAACATTTAGTAAGAAGAAATATTTTAGCTGAGAAAGGAGCTAACATTAAACAAAGATAGGGGTTAATATAATCTCAGCTAATGTTTATAGTGCTGGAATAATAATTAACATATTCAAGAATTATTCTTTTTCACTTATTGGTTTCAATTGTTTATAGGATGCTTTGTCCTTGAATACAGCTGTTAGCACATGAGCAGCACTAGGGAAAGTGCTGGAGACTCAGAATTTATTAAATATACGTAGGCTGCTTGAAGAAGGTGTGGTTTTACTGTGGGTATCTATGGTGCAAGTTAGAAGTTTGGAAGTGACAGGTACATGTGACACCCATGTGCACTTGTGTTTGCTTTAAGCAGAAATTTGTTTTTATTCAAACAGTCAGCTTTGGGAGCAAAAGCCATTAGGATGAAGAGGCTCTCTTGGGGACCTCTGTGGGTATGCAGCTAATTATTATTTCTAACTATACCGACCTTCACTTTCTCCTAACTTTTGTTTGATAAGGCTATTCCATTCCAGTTTGCCGTTCAAGTCACTTTGACTACCAAATAATAACTAAGTAAACTAAGTGGAGTTGGAGTGGGTGTAACTTACAAGTGAGCTGCATTAGCGAGACCCAGTAGTGTGGTTGACTAGGTATTAAGGCTCATGAAATATTGGCTACTCCTCCCATAGCTATTTCTATTACCTGACAAATGACCACACACACAAGAAGTGTCCCAGAAGAAGCATAAAAGGGCATTTTCAGTGTCTCTTAAAGTCTGACACTAAATCTCTTCAAGTTTTCATTCATATTTCATATTAAGTAAATTCACTCTCCCTTGTTGCCTATCCCTTCTTAGATCTGATAGCGTTTTAGCTGAAAATACTTCATATTTAAATAATGCTTTGCAGTTCACAAACCAGGTCAATATAATTTGCTTCTTTTAGATACTTTCATCAATTATTTGTAATAAACACTTATTAGCTCCACTTTACAGGTCAGGAAGCCAAGATTAAAAGAGAAAAAGAGATGAAATCCATCGATGCCTACAAGTCTTTAAAAACCCTTTTATGTAGGTATCCTCATTTTACAGTCAAGAAAACCAAAAGTTTATGTAACATAACTTAAAGTCATAAAGCTAGTAAGTGGTGGATCTCTCACTTGAAGTCAACTTTTTGACTCTTTGGAGTAATTATTAACATGAATGATGATTGGAATCACATTTTTCAATCAAAATATACATGCCTCACTTATATCTCAGACTTCCTGGGGACTAAGCAGCCATATGTCAATTCTGAACCTTCCATAACTTATTTTGATGTGCATCCCTGATTAAGATCCACTGTTTCCCCATTTGACTCTTTATTATAAATTATCTTAAATTAGATTCAGATCATCAAGAATCATTCCTCATCTTTTTAAAATGCCTTCTTGGCTTAACTAAATTTAAACATCCGATGTGGATTCTGACCATGCAGACATTAATAACTGACCATTAGTAATTATGAAACCTGACTAAAAGATACCTAGTTTTTACTATCCTGTACTACCTTCAATATGTGTCTATAGTATAATTACTTAAAACATTTTAAGCACTTATGAAGTTTTAACAACTAAGATAATATTGGTACAGGAATAGATAAAGATATAAACAATGGAACAAAAGAGTCCACATTTTTATTAAATGAGTATGTACCATATTCTGTATCATTATTATAGTTGTTGTTGTTGTTGTTGTTTGTAGAAGTTACTAGAAAGTGCAGTGAGGTAACTCTCAATATAGTTACCTCTATGAAGTATGGCACCCTCCCCCACCAAAAGAAATTGTACCCCTACCTCAGACCACACAAAGAACACCAGTTCCAGGTAGATTATGTAAAAGACAAAATTTTTCTCCTAAATCTTTTAGAAGATACTATAAGGAACCATCTTCATAACCTTGAGGTTAAGGTAAGATTTTCTTCTTAAATGAGACACAAAAAAGCATATTTAAGAAACAGATTAGTAAATCTGACTACATTAAAACAAGAACCCCTGTCCATTAAAAGACATAATTATGACAGAGTGAAAATACGAGTCACAGAATGGAAAAAAATGTTTGTAAGCTTATATCAAAGTATTGGTATCCAATTGGGAAAACTGGACAACCACATGCAAAAGAATGAAACTGATCATTTTTCCAAAGAAGACATTCAAATGGACAACAGGTACATGAAAAAATGCTCAATGACACTAGTCATCAGGGAAATGCAAGTCAAAACCCCAATGAGATATCACCTCATGTCTGTTGGAATGGTTGTTATCAAAAAGACAAGAGATATGAAATTTTGAAGATGTGAAGAAAAGAGAACACTTATTTGTGGGAATGTAAAGTGGTGCAGCCACCATGAAACATAGTATGGAGGTTCCTCAAAACCTTAAAAATAGAACTTCCATCTTTTCCAACAATCCTACTTCTGGGTGTACAGCCAAAGGAAATGAAACCAGTATCTTGAAGAGAGAGCTGCACCTCCATGTTCATTGCAGCATTATTCATAACAGCCAAAGTATGGACACAACCTAAGTATTGACTTTTAAAAATGTGGCATGCAAACACACACACACACACACACACACATGAATATTATTCATCCTTGAGAGAGAAAAATCCTGTCATTTGCAACTACATGGATAAACCTAGAGGACATTATATGCCAAGCAAAATAAGCCAGAAAAAGACAAGTGAAAAGTCACATGTGGAATCTGACAAAGAAAGTAAAATTCATAAAAACGGAGAGTAGAAAAGTAGTTGCCAACAGCTGGGGGATGAGAGAAATTCAGGAAGAGGTTAGTAAAAGAGTACATGCTTTCAGTTGTAGGGTGAAAGTCTGAAAATCAGTGTATCATATGGTGACTATAATTGATAATACTGCATTATATAATTAAAATTTGCTAAGAAAGTAGAATTTAAATGTTTTGACCCCTCAAAAAAGGTAAATATGTGAGGTGATAGATGTGTACATTAATTCAAAGGGGGAGTGTTTTCAACTGTTTACCTGTATCAAATCATTGCCGGAGTCCAACTCCAGCAGGTCCAGGGTTCCCTTGAAGGATGGCCGGTGTCTGCACCAAAGAGATGGGAATCTGCGAAAGGGGAAGGGAACAAGAGAGCCATGATGTTCTTTCTGATCAGCAGGCAGGCATCTCTGCCCTCCAGTCAGGCATCTCTGCTCTGGCAGGAGAGTCAGCCTTTTTTATTGAAAAAATGTATGGGGGACAAAACCAAAACCGGAGTGGCAATTGCCTTCGACAATGATTTCCGATGACAAATTCTTTGGTATGTAAAAATTTCCCAGAACATAGATTGGTAGAAGACTCATGCATAATCTTTATCAACAGTGATTGAAGTAGGTGACTAGATGCTTATCACATGGGGAAGGAAGGGATCTTTAGCATTCAAACACAAGACAATGTTTTTAGCATAGCAAAGGCAAGAGTTAAGTCTTTTGTGAGCAGGGGTCAAGAGCCTTTTTTATCCAGGGGAAGAAAAACAGGTTTTCTCAGGAAATGTAATATTTGCTCCTATAATCACAAAAGAAGAAACTCCTATAACAAGGTTTTTCATAAGGTACAATTCACATATTTTTAGCATAAGAAGGCAAGTCACTCCTGATATCAGTCAGTCAGGCGCCTTGGGGGTCGGTGCTCAAGCAGAAATTGAGTGGGGATTGAGTGGGTGTAGATGCCTGTCGCCATCTGAAGGTGGGAGGCCTTGCAAACCCGCCTTTCTTCAGAGATGGCTCCCAGCAAATCATCACATGGTACACTTTAAATACCTTACAATTTTATTTCTCAATTTTTTCTCAATAAAACTAGGGGAAGGGACCTCCAACATAATTGGTATCCAGACTTTCTTAAATAATATTATTAAGGAAAAGGAAAAAAAAACAGCAAAAAAAATGGGCAAAATATTTGAATGTCACAAAAAAGGAAATTCAAATTGTTCAGTTTAAGAGGTGTTCAGTATTACCAGTTAATAAGGAAATGGTGGATTAAAACCACAATAAAATATCTTTACACACCCATAAAATTGGCCAAAATGGGAATAAGATGAATTGCACACATTGCTGGCAGGGTGTAAGTGGGTGCAACCACTTTGGGAAACAGTTTGGAATTATCTCGTAAAGTTGAAGAAATGTATACCTATCATTCTACAATTTCAACCCCAGGATAGAACTCATAAAATCTCTTGCCCATGTGGATCAAATACTATAAATGAATGTCCATAACATCATTGCCCTTAGTTAACCAGCAGTAGAAAATCAAGTGTAGAAAGATAGTAGAATGAATAGTCATGTATCAGTGATTCATATGCTGGAATATTTTATAGACAAAAACATTTGGCTCAATTACAAATCTTCCATAGAAAATATTAAATAAATGAAACTAGACAAAAATAATACATTTTATATGATTCCCCTCATATGTAGCTCCCCAAATCCCCAACTACATTTTTAAGGAAGGCACACGTTTGGAGAAACCATAGAGAACATGTTACTGTTGGATCAGGGCAATGGTCACCTCAAGTGGAACAGGAAAGGAATGGCATCTGGAAGACCCACAATGAGGTAGAGAGCCCAGAGGGCTGTGGGGTTTCATATTCTGAGTGTTCTCTTTCTAATTATCCGTTATGCTCTCCAATTAAACTTTATGCAATTTTCTGTATATGTGTTATATCTCACAATTTTGAAAAAGCTTTAAAAAGCCTGCTTAAGCAGAAAACCTGACATAAATACATCAAATTTGAATGCAATGAGAATATGGGGTTAGGAATTGAAAAGGATAAATCATATAAGTTTGGTTTACTGCTGAAATGGTATACATATGTATGACTGTTAGAACCCACTAAATGTGTTATTTTTTTAATTTCATGTGGTAGGGAGTGGTTGGTGATTCTGGAGCTTATTTTTCTTTTTTTTAGTTGCAATAAAACATTTCAGACAATAATCTCTAGAAATTGGAGAATGACAATACAGCTTTGCTGCTGGGGAAACTCACAATGAAGTGTCTGCTAGCGAGGCATGGCAAGGGAAATTTTAATTAATCAGCATGTTTATTTTAGTATGAATGACACTCCCACAACTTCCTGTGTCCAGAGTCTATTATTCATGTTTCTATGGATGACATATCCTCCTGCCAAGGTCCTGCTCCTTTCTTTCTTTATTGTCTTGGATATTTAGCAAAGAGTTGCTATTTAGCTCTAGCTGATTCTCTTAAGAATCTGATAAAAAGGATAAACCAAAGGATTCTTATTAAAATATATATTTAAAAAAAAAAAACCCTGGGCAGCATAGCAACAGATTTGGTCATAAAATCAGGAGCACACTATGTCAGACCTAAAACATATTTACACATTAAATGAGAACATTATGAACAAGCACAGAGAAAACAGAGCTATCACAACAAGGTAAATGGAGACCAGCCCTTATCTAATTTGACACTCACAGAATCCTTCACCCTTCACTCTCCATGGAAATAGAAGGAAATCACGAATAGAGGTGTGCCATTTATCATTTAACATCTGTCAAGTGCCTTACATATATTATCTCCTTTAATTCTCACACAGTTTCATAAAATAAGCAATATCATGCTCCCTACAATATAGGGGGAAACCTAAGGTTTAGGGAAACGGAGTATTTTGCACACAGCAAACCAGGGCTCATGAAAGAGTCAGAAGTCAATCCAGGAGCCTGATTCCAGAGACCACACTTAAACCATTATGGCATATAAGCTTATATATTCCTTCCCATCAGTGAAGGATCTAAAGAGGCCCCATAGAGCTTCCTGACACTTCTGGGAAAGACATGGAGTGTTCTTGTTTAATGACAATCGCTAGAATAGTGCCTGGACAGCATTCCTAAACCTAAACAAATTATGGCAGATTTTAGAAGCATATTATTTACTCCTACAAATCTTACTCTGGTGTAACTGATAAAGGATCAAGAAACATTTCTAGAAGTCTGCATCAGTGGAAGGTTTGCAGTTATAAAGCTGTCTAAGAGCATAACGTTGTCTTATCTGTGATGCCTGCCTTGACCATTCTGGACTGTGTGTCCACATTTCTGCATCACTGCACTTTCCACATTATACTGCTGTTTGTTTTTATTTCTCTCTCTCTCTACTACTTTACTAGATTTTGAGAATCAATGAAAGAAAAAGCTTTGACTTCTTTTTTTAATTTTTTAAATGTTTATTTTTGAGACAGACAGACAGACAGACAGCATGAGTGGGGGAGGGGCAGAGAGAGAGGGAGACACAGAATCTGAAGCAGGCTCCAGGCTCTGAGCTGTCAGCACAGAGACTGACACGGGACTTGAACACATGAACCGTGAGGTCATGACCTGAGTTGAAGTCCCACGCTCCACCAACTGAGACACCCAGGCGCCCCAAGAGCTTCAAATTCTTATATCCTCCGTACCTCACACAGGATCTGGAATATAGCAAACACAATAAATATTTCTAGAATCCAGGGTTAAGCAATAATATAATTGTGTTTATATCTACTAAGCGCTACTATGAGTTAGGTGCTATAGGAGGTGACTTTTGTGTGTTATCTCATTTCATTTATTGATCACAAGAATTTAATGAGGTGAAATATTTGTATTAGCCTTATCTTTAAACATGTAATTGTAGGTTTAGGTTTAACTACAAATAACTTGGTCAGGATCATTTGGGCAGTAATGATGAAGCCAGAATTCAAATACATGACTGTCTAATTCTGGAGCCTTGCCTCTCAACACAACTCTGTTCTCATGCCTCAAAATTAGTAACTTTTATTAGAAAAGTTCATCATATTTAACAAGTGGAATTTCTTTTTTATCACCTTATGATAATATTCACTGTTTAGATTAGTAAGTGCAAATATTCCTCTTCAACTATCTTTATTTTCTAGATGAATGATTCCCTAAGAGTTAGACCATTTCAACTTCCTTGTTACCTTCGCCAATACTTGCATATGCAGAGAAATTAACAATATTTGTTTTTTCTGGACTGCAAAGTCTGAAAAGCTGAGTAGTAAAAGCAAATCTCTGATTACTGTGTATTAGATATTAAACAATAATGGCAGTGGGGTTATAGAAGAATAGAAAGGAACACTGTTATTTGAGAAAAGAAGAAAATGACTCCTACCAACCATTGGGAGATTACAAATATGATACAACCATTGTAGGTCTGGTTCCATCTAAGATTGGCCATTTTTATTAAAATGCATTTTTTCTAATGGTATCCTTCTGTACTTTGTTTTTAATGAGAAAGTTAAGGAGATTTACCAGAGCTATGGGAACAGTTTAGCACTTCAAGCAAGAGCTTGGGGAAAACATCAAACCATGTAGTTGAAATAGATCTAAAAAAAGAAACCATTCCGGAATTTTCCCAAAACTTGGTCACAATAATGTGAAATTCTGAGAAATGTAAACTAGTTCTCTCTTAAGTGATAAAATTCAAAATAAGCCCAAAAGCAATGCTCACCAAAAATTGCTTATCCATAGCAATTCATGGATTTGGAGGTTAAATTATTCCTGTGAATAAAACGTATGAAATTGTGATACTGTCAAACTGTTAGGCCAAGGTTTAACAAGAACTTCTGTTTTTTCTTCCATATTCCCTTTTACTTCCTGTTCAAAACATTACATAAGAAAAATATGATAAAATTAAGGACACTTCTTAATTAGGAAGGAGTGAATTAGGAAGGCAATTAGGAAGGCAGAAAACTAAACTGCTTATTCTGGGAGGTGGTGAATTACCCACAATTGGGGATTTTGAAGCAGCGAGTCGACAACCACTGGTCAGAGTACAGTAGGATATTGAGGGCTAGGTTATTGCTACGTTTTTAAATTATTTTCAAATCTAAAGGTCTATAATTCTAAGCTTCATTTGTGCTCATGGCTTATCGTCACCTGTTTTGAGGCCATCCTATCCTTTGTTGACTTCACTTTTTAAGGGAAGGATTTACCCTCAGTCTTTTGACTTCTGCTTGGCAGGACATCACACCTCTGAGTTCAGGAGCATCTCTGCCAGAAGGCAGTTGGAAATGAGGTAGAGGATAAATTATCTCTGTGCTTGTTCTTAGAATCCTGTCCAGATTTCACCTGCCCTGGTCCTCTCTCAGTCATGATCCACCTATAGAGCTGTAAACACAGCTAGCAGGAGGTGGGTTGGGATTCAAACCGAAGACTGGCTCCAAATCTCCTGTTCTTCTTGCACCACACGTCACCCATTATCCTAGATTTTTGGCAACTGAGCAGCGGAATTTCAATTTGTTGCTGCTCATATTCTGACACACCCCACAGCCTGGCAAAGGCTTTCTAGTCTGGAGTGTGCAATGGTCAAGGCTTGGCCAAGCCAGCCTGTCATGACCAAAAAGATTTGTTGGCCCATAATTCGAGATATCATTGATATCTCAAGTATATCAACTATATCCTTTCAAAGAAATAATACCATGTTCCTGCTGATAACATTCTGTACAGGGACTTCTGGCTACAAAATTGAATTTGCATGAGCTAGCTGAATTGGAGAAATCACAGAATTATTGAATTAAACATAGAAAGTACCTCAGAAGTCCTTGAATTTATAACTTACATTGAAGACATGGGGAAATGGAGGTTCAGCAACGCCTAAATAAACACAATCTAACTGATTCTACTGTTTAGTCTTTCTCTATCACACAGTGGAGTGTGTGAAGGTCAGTAAACCTCTCTCTGTGTTGGAGGGAACTAGGGACTGACTTTTCCACCAGACTTGAAAACCAACAATAACGATAAATTGAGCTTATAATACTTGTCACAAGATTAGGGTGTACAGAGAAAATTACTCCAAACAATCCTAAAGCAGATAAGACCACAGAGCAGCTAGAGGAAAAGAAAATTGTAAATTTAGAATATATAGAATTTGAAACCCTGTTCTGACTTCAGGCAGAAACATTCCCAAGGATTAATTCCACCATTAAAAAATGTGCTTTAACAGGCTTTTCAAATACGTTTTCTCTTTGTAGCAACTTTACCTGTAAAGATAAGATAAAATCTGGCTTTTTAAAAATTGAGGATAAAATTTAGCTAATGCCAAAAATACCTTGAGTAGTGCTAAATATGGTAACAAGAGCATGGAGTAAACCCGTTATTTAAGAACAGGCTTTATCCTGTTAAAATTTCAGCCCCAAGTAAAAATTTCAGCCACAAATATAGGTGGAAAGGCATCTTAATTATGAAGAAATGAAGAATTTTTCCCCAAGGTTTAAAATAAACTCATGGCATATAACTACATACACAGAGTGTACCAAGGTCAGATTTCTAATTTTGATACAGCATAATAATTGTACAAGATGTAACCACTGGAGAAAAGTCGGTGAAATGCATCTTCCAATGAATCTATAACTGTTCCCAAATAAGAAGTTTTTAAAAACACTAACTCTTGAGGTAAAGTTAATAAAAAATTCACACTCATTACTTATTTCACAACCTATTGATATCACCATCCATTGTAATATGTTAGTATGCAGTTGGCCTTTTGCTTCTGCTCTTATAAGTTTGTTTGTTTAACCTGTTAAGTACTTTCAAAAATTCAAGGTATTTCCACTATCAGCATTACAAGCAATTCATTAAACACCAAAATATATTTTTCTATTAATTCAGGCCTTTTTTTTGTACATTTAGCTACCTAAACCTTCACATATTGGTTCATCTTTTATGTTTCCTGATATTATTTTTAAAAACTACATTAATCTCAAATTACAGAATAAATGTCTCTGTGTTGGTTCATTTAGATTGTCAGTGCTGATAGAATACTTTTCAATGCTATATACATATACATATGACTAAAATTTTGTTTGCATTGAGAAGGTAAAAAGCCTGATTTAAGAAATTTTTTAATTTTATGAAATCTAGTGCAAGTGTATCATGATTCCAAGGTTAAAATCCATCATGTTCATTTATTTAAGGACATTGATATGTGCTTCATAGAATGTTAGAGTTGGAAAAGACCATAGGAGTCATCTAATCCATACACCACACTTTATAGATGAAGACCTGTAGGCTCAATAGGATAAAAGTATCTGCTTTCTACGGCCACCAATTATACTAAAAAACCTGGAGCATCTTTGTCACCATAAACCATGTGTAGACAGATTTTGATCGCCTGAATTTAAAAATCACCTCCACCCCTTGGTACTTATGTGACACTGGGTAAGTGATTTACTCTCTGTGTGTCTTAGTTTCTATATCTGTAACAGAAGGATACTTACAGTGCAATTGTTGAAGTCTTTCTGAAATGGTTTAACACTTTTAATTCTAGACATGTTAGGTCTTCTCTGAGGTGATTTTATACTTGTAATTCTAGATATTCTTTTCTATTTAAAAGTCATTATTTATCATATGACATATTATTAATACAAAATGGAATATGTGTGTTAAACAATTCATTACTATGGCAGACATTGCTGTTTCTGTTTCTAGCATCCACTCATCTCCACTCAGCCTTGAAGGTAAAGAGGACAGTGGCCAACATTCTGCTTCTCTCTGTTGGAGTTAGGTAGACCCACATGCCTTCTCAGAAACAAGCTTCCCCCTGTTTTAGAGACTGTTTATAGCTTTTTTTTCCAGCATTTTGGTCTTCTCCAAGAACATCCAGCCTCAAAGTTCTTACTCAGCCCAGAAGGGATGGGCTCTACAAGCAGGACCAATGATATTCTGGACTTGGCTCTCACTTTCCAACCTGTAGCTGAGTCCCAGCTTGTTCCTTTGGGTTTTGTTAGTATTTAGACCAGAGTTAGGAGGAGGTCAACAGAGCCATCTTCAAGCCATCACCTTCCTCAAATCCTCTAGTGATTTTTGACCAAGTCAAAAACTAAATTATTATTTTTTTCAAACAAATTTATTTATTTTTTTTGAAATTAGTTTTTTAAAATAGTTTATTGCCAAATTGGTTTCCATACAACACCCAGTGCTCTTCCCCACAAGTGCCCTCCTCCATCACCACCACCTCTTCCCCCCCCCCCCCCCCCCCCCCCCCCCCCCCCCCCCCCCC
>NC_043700.1:61181538-61185786 GCF_006229205.1 Suricata suricatta
CTTCCCCTTCAACCCTCAGTTCATTTTCAGTATTCAATAGTCTCTCAAGTTTTGCATCCCTCTCTCTCCCCAACTCTCTTTCCCCCTTCCCCTCTCCCTGGTCCTCCATTAGGTTTCTCCTGGTCTCCTGTTAGACCTATGAGTGCAAACATATGGTATCTGTCCTTCTCCACCTGACTTATTTCGCTTAGCATGACACCCTCGGGGTCCATCCACTTTCCTACAAATGGCCAGATTTCATTCTTTCTTAATTGCTCAAATCCATTTCTCCTCCAAAAGACTGGAATTAATTGTTAATCATACAACTGCTTAGAAATAATCTTTAGTTCTTCTCTTTCTCTCATCTCTATTTCAAATCCATTGCTAAAGTCTATTAATTTTATCTTCATAAATCTCTCCATTGCTGCCATCATCTCTCTTTACTACTTCACTACAGAATTCGCCTTCTAACTAGTTTTCCAGATTCATTGTTGTTCCTGTACCTTCAGTTCATTCTCCACACAAGAGCCTATAAGGGATTTTACACATGAATTTTCTTATGCCTCCCCTCTGTTCTTTACATGTAACATAAAATTTTAAGTTCTTATCATGGACTATAAAGCCATAAATAATCTGGTCCCTGCTTTTCTCTACAACCACATCTGATGCAAGTCCTCCTCTCATTCAGTATCCTTCAGTCATCTATTCACTTTCTGGAACATTCTAAAGGTTTTTGTGGTTGTTTTTATTGTTGTTTGTCATCTTAGGGGTTTTGCTCCTGCTTTTCCTTTGATCTGGAATGTTCTTCCCTAGGCTCATCTTATAGCAGCTTTCTGCAGTTCTCAGTTCAGTGTGTCCTACTTGGGGAAGCCTTTCCTAATCATTCTAAGTGGGTTTCCTTTCTGTTACTTTTTGACTAAACTGTCTACTTATTTCCTTCATAGAATTTTATATTTTATCATTATTTATTTCTCTGCCAATTTATTATTAGTGTTTTGCTGCCAATCTGTATGTTACACGATAGCAAGGAGCATATATGCTTTGCTAATGGTTTTATACTGGGTAACAAGCACATGATTGGTATCAATAAAAATTTATTAAATACATAAATGTGGATTAAAAAGGTATATAAAACATATCCCAAACCCAAAGAATAGACTGTCCTAAAAGGAGATAAATCATGTATGTAAATGATTGCAGTAGAAATAAATATATACCAAATACCATATAAAGAACAAACTAAATGTTGTGGGGAGATATAGAGTATGGAAAGACGTAAGGGCCACATTAAAGAGTATTTGATGCTTTAATTGAACCTTAAACTTGATAGGCAGAGACAAGAAAGAAGGCATTAAAAGGAAAACAACTTGGAAGGGGATGGAAACATTTATTAGGTATATCTAAGAAATAAAGCAGGAAGGCCAGTAGAATTTATAGGGAGAAAAGGTAAACTGATTGAATCATTGAGAGATTTGATAGTGGGTTGAGGGGGTTGTACTTCATTCAGTAGTAGAGGGGAAGACTATTTAAAATTTTAAACTGGATAGTGACACTTAACATGCAGTGTTAATTCAATAGGAGAGATTGGGAGAGGATAACATAGAGCAGGAGTGTTGCTAAATTGCCTGGATTAGGATAGTGATACTGGGAATGGAAAATGATAGAAAACCAGAGGTTCCAAACTGACTTTTTTGAAACAGTAGAGTCCATGGAACTATCTCCCGGGATACGGAAGCTCCCAACCCATTATATGCAAATATTTTACTGCAAGAGAGAGAATTCTTAAATTTTATCAGAAAATTTTATTGAAATTTATAAATTTGTTCCTTGCCTCTAACACAATTTATCTCTTACAGGGCATATCCAAATACTCCAGCCACATACAAGGTTATTTTTTTAATACCTAGATCAATGGATCCAAATAGATTTACAAACAAAGAAGTGAAATACTTCGAGTTTCTATTCTGAAACTCTTAACTCTTGTAGATTGTTAGGAATTGTTTATTTTCCACAATGTAGGATTGAAGTAGTTATGGTATCTTGCCATGGTTTTCCTAAGGGTAGATATTAGCCATGAAACCAGTTTTCTCAATGACTGGAGACATATTTTAGAAATGTTGATACTGATCTGATCTTGAATGCCAGTCAGATGATCTGTCCTGCAGGATTTAAGCACTCATTCCGTTCAGCTGCTGGGAGCTGGCTGTTGAGAACTTTATCCACCATACCCTATCCATAATGTAAGGAGTCCACAGGACAAAGAACATGCCCATGTGGAGTCCATACTCTCTATACCACTCTCTATGTACTCAAGACCTTGGAATCCATGCCCAGATTCAAGTTTGCTTCCTTATTAGAAAGTAATATAATTACATTACTAGTCCATAAGTTTCTGTACTTCTGATAGAAGAGGAATGAAAATCTCTAGCAGTAAAAATAGTTGGATTGTGATTAAGTGTCCATAAAATAAAAGCAACAACTTTTTAGGAAAACCTCATTTCTTATACTGAGACCAGTGAGAAATTTCCTTTAAAATGCTTAGAAAGGACATTCCATATTAGACAAGATCGGGCACATTCAGGATAGTATGTCTATAGACAGGACATTGCATATTATAAGAAACAACAATTACAACAGCATCCTTACAATAAAGTTTAACAATGAGCTTCATAAGATTTTTTCTCATGGTGTTCCTCATTGGCATAATGCAAAAGCCCACATACAAATAAATTTTTAAAAATAATCAATAAGGTTGGTTTCACAAATGCTTTTAATCTTGTGGTTTAGGCATGTCTCTTTGCTAGTCTAGTGCAACGATAACAATTACCTAGAGAATAAATAAAACCACATGCTTTGGGGGTACCTGGGTGGCTCAGTTGGTTGAATGTATGACTCTTGATTTGGGCTCAGCTCATGCTCTCATGGTCCAGAGATCAAGCTCTGAGTCGGTTTTGCACTAAGTGTGGAGTCTGCTTGGGATTTTCTCTCTTCCTCTCTCTCTGTCCTTTCTTGTGTGCATGTGTGTGCTCTCTCTCAAAATAAACAAACTTTAAAAAAATGTACATGCTTCAAACATTTTTCACAAATACTACTTTTAGGAATGATCTAAAGAACTGTCTATTTTAAACATCCTTAAAATTAAGCCAAATGTACCATGTAAGTACAATTTTATAAAAAGCAGGAGTAAGCGTAAAAGTCTGCAAAAATCCTGAAAGAAATGAAATTAAGGATTTGTTTCTATTTGAGTTTTAGCCACAAAGAGATTTGCAAATAGAGTTAAGTTTTATTATCTACAAATTCTTAAAAATTTAAAAAACAGAAACCAAGTTTACCTCATTTCTGTCTCTTCATTTCTTTCCTAGGACTACTGCTAGGATCTACTGGCACATCTACTCTTGGATTTTGTTCATTCATTATCTAAGCTTCAATCAGAGTGAGTTCTTCAAAACCAGTATCTAAAAGTGTCAAGGCCCCCACCAAAGACTTCCAGTACAGTTTCCCGTGTCCTGGTGTAGATTCACGCTCTATGTAAACTTGTCCTTTGCTACCTCACTCCTGTGACTGGACATCTATGCCCATTTCTCACACACAATATCTTGGGTGCTCATTCCCATGGTTTTCTCAGTTTCTAACACAGAACAATTAAATGGATGAATCTCTATCTTGAAACTTGAAATCTCTATTTCTTTTTCTTGATTCACTTTTTTAAAATAATAGTTTATTGTAGTTCATTTTTGTTCTTGATTCCCTTTCTTCTGGGGATGTGCTGAGGAAGAAATTGCTGCGACTGAGGTCTAAGGAGGCTATTTCTTGCTTTTTCTTCAAGGGTTTTTATGGTTTGCTGTCTCACATTCAGATCCTTTATCCATTTTGAGTTTATTTTTGTGAATGGTGTCAGAAAGTGGTCTAATTTTATTTTTCTACATGTTGCTGTCCAGCTCTCCCAACACCACCTGTTGAAGAGACTGTCTTTTTTCCCAGCAATAGCACTGCTAGGGATTTACCCAGGATACAGAAGTGCTGATGCATAGGAGCACATGTACCCCAATGTTCATAGCAGCACTTTCTACAATAGCCAAATCATGGAAAAAGCCTAAATGTCCATCAACTGATGAATGGATCCAGAAGATGTGGTATATATATACAATGGAGTACTATATGGCAATGAGGAAGAATGACATATGGCCATTTATAGGAAAGTGGATGGACCTTGAGGGTGTCATGCTAAGCAAAATAAGTCAGGCAGAGAAGGATAGATACCATATGTTT